>NC_089770.1:22005664-22023164 GCF_040412425.1 Macrobrachium rosenbergii | reverse complement strand
GCTAGGAAAAAACGGAGGTTGGCAGAGTCACGTTGGCATAAGCATAAAACAAAGAGAAATCGAATGTTATATGTGGAAGCTAGGAATGAGGTAAATAGATTATTAAGAAATGTAAAGAAGACATATTATAATGAAAAAGTAACTGAGGTTGGCTCCAATATCAAAAGGCTGTATTCTGTGTTCGATGAACTTTTAGGGAAAATTAAGAGGCATGTTTTACCAGACGGAGGTCTGAGCTTGAATTGGCAAATGAATTTGCTGAATTCTTTGAGTCAAAGGTTGCCTGTTTACTTTGTAACTTCACAACTGATGTTTCTTGCCCCTATCCTTACTTTCCTGATTTTCCTTTCTCAAAGTTTTTGCAGTTTGAGCCAATTTCACTCGATGCTTACAAAACTATGTTCATTAGTTCTGGCCGCTCTTATTGCAGTAACGATCCTTTTCCAATAAATGAGGTCATCGATGCCCCGAACATAGATAGGTTATTGCAATTGCAGCTTCGTATAGTCAACTTGAGTATTACTAAGAGCTTAGTCCCGTCCTCTGAAAAAGTTGCTATCATTAAACCATCTCTTAAAGGATCCCTTGATCATCAAGAATTGAAATCTTACAGACCAATTTCTAACTTGTCTTTTTGTCAAAAATGATCGAGACTTCCGTTTTAGATCAACTCAGTCAGCACTTGAAAGTAATTGAGCTATTCCTGAAGATCAGTCGGCTTATCGAAATTCCATTCTACTGAAACAGCTCTTTGTGCCGTAATTAATGATTTGTTAGGTTTCTCTGATGACGGTAAATGTAGCTTGCTTATTCTCCTAGATCTTAGCGCTGCTTTTGATACAGTGGTTCATGAAGTGTTAATAGAGGATATGACTGCTATTGGGATCGATGGGGATGCTCTTAAATGGTTTAATAACTATTTATCGAATAGATCTTTCAAGGTGAAGGTTAAAGATAGATATTCTGAAAGTAGAAAGCTCACCACGGGTGTTCCACAAGGAAGCGTACTTGGCCCGGTTCTTTTTAGTATTTATACAATCGAGTTGTCTTGGATATTTAAATTACATGGCGTTCAATGTAAATTTTTGCTGATGACACCCAGTTTTATTTAATAGTGGATGACATGATTGAAGATCAAGCTGTTATTGATAGACTCATGGCAGATGTTTCTGGAAATGGATGCAAAAGAAAAAGCTGAAACTAAATGAAAATAAAACTGAATGTATTCTAATTGGCACTAAATATAACTTAAGAAAGTTTGATAACGTTAATAGCATCTCCATCAATAAGGAGAATATTTTGTTAACTGATAAAGTCAGAGATCTCGGGGTAGTAGTTGATGGTTCTTTGACATTTGATGAACATATTAACAATGTGGTTAGGACCGCAAATTATCATCTGAGGAATATCGCATCCATTAGAAAATATCTTAACGAAGATGCCACTAAGCTGCTAATTAATAGTTTGGTAGTTAGTAGAGTAGACTATTGTAACTCGTTGTATTACAACTTACCTAATTATCGACTTAAGAAACTTCAAATGATTTTGAATAGAGCTGCTAGACTAATTGTTGGTATATCCCCGAGAGAACATATTACTCCAACCTTAATTAAATTACACTGGTTACCAGTTAAAGCAAGGATTATTTTTAAACTTTGCGTCTTAACATATCAAGCTATTAGCACGGGAGAACCATTGTATCTTAAGGTTGCCTGAAAAGATACGTAGTTGGGCCTGGTGTTCATACACGCCTTTCCCGTGATGATTTCAGACTTGATGAGCCTCGTGCAACGACCACTCTGGGTACGAGAACTTTTAAGCACTGTGCTCCTAGATTGTATAATCAACTTCCGGTATCAGTTAAGTGTGCTGAAAATATCTTTCAGTTCAAAAGCTATTGAAAACCCATTTATTTTCACTCAGCTATAATACTGAGACAAATGCAATTAACCCTCTTTACATTACATAGACTTTTAAACTTTTGTAATTTTAACTAAAATATAAGTTATTTGGAAATCCCGTCTGAACGCTTAATAGCGAAAGAAGGGATACTTGATAAACCGTCAGACATAGACATAGACATAGAATAAAAGGAAACGAAATTTAATTGAGTATTTTATGGCTTAATGATCATTTTCAGCCAAAACAAATCGCTAGATATTGAATTAAAATTTCTATACGCTTTAACTATTTTCCGTTCTGTAGTTTAACTAAAGCAGTCTTTTCAAAATATTTTAAAGACCTTTTCAAAATCTTTTCAGATTGTTTTACATTTTTATTGCGTATGTTGTCAGTGTATCATTACTTATTTTATTTACACTTTTCTGCCAATTTTTTTTTTTACGCTTTTGTTAAATTTTTTCCTGCTTCATTGTTATGTTTTTAATTTTTATTACCATTAATTTTTGATGCCTAATTCTAACATTTTACTTATAAAAGTTATTTTGTTGAATATTCAGCCTGTGGTTAAGTCGGTGGCGTCTTGGGATTCTTGCTAAACGACATTAGTTCAAGCCTGTCGAGTCGGGGAGGTCCTCAAGTTTAAGGATCTCTCGAAGGGTCAGTTCCTTCTTGTATGAACAGCGCAATGAACAAGAAACTATGGATTCTCTCTCTCTCTCTCTCTCTCTCTCTCTCTCTCTCTCTCTCTCTCTCTCTCTCTCTCTCTCTCTCTCTCTCTCTCAGGCGTGTCTTCATTTTCACTTCATGGTGAATTTCTCATCGTACACTCCTTAGTGTCCAGATTTCCAACAGCGTTCACAATTGTTGTTTGTCTTAAAGCTCTGTCACGCTCGCACACCTGGCTGAAACGCTCATAAAAACACACAAACACGTTTATATATATATATATATATATTATATATATATATATGTGTATATATATTATATAATATATATATGTATATATAATGCAATATTATATATATACACACATTTTATTGCATTTGTATGGTATTTTGTAGATAGTGAAAATTTGAACTTGATTCATTAATCTTGGATTAGTTTTATTTACATTTTCGGTGCTAAGGAAATACCAAAGAATCTGGTGGCAACATTTCAGGCAGTAAAATTGGTATAAAAATTGTTTTGTATTTTCGTAGGTATGAATAATTCGGATCACAGCATAAACTGGCAAAAGGCAGAGACGTGTTCATCTGTAGTGAAGGTATCAGCAGAAATGTAAGTCTTTACCATGCTACTTTTCCTTTTATGGACCATTTATGTATGTATGTATGTATGTATGTATGTATGTATGTATATGTATATATATATATACATATATATATATATATATATATATATATATATATATATATATATATATATATATATATGTATATGTATAATATCCAGTTCTGTGTACTTCGGGAATATCACCGAAATGGAATTATAACTGATAAACGTTACCTGGGAGCTTCAAACGCCAGACAGTACGTATCGAAGAAATGTGTATATTTTTACATGCTTTTATTTAACTTGACTTCTGCGTCTGTCTGTCTGTTTTGGTCAAATCTTGTAACTCAATTTTCGACCTGTTCCCTTTGTCTGATGGACTTGAAGTTTTTCATGGTTACTTATTCCCGGTGACAGTATAATCTTACATGATCAGTAGTTCATTAGTGACCTCTAGTAACCCTACAGTGACCTCTCCCAGTATCTCAGAGTTTGTTTGACTTGGTAGAATACGTTAATAACTCTACGGATTTTTCAAACCTTCTTTGGCTCGACAGGATATCACGTTCAGTTACAATCATAAATCGGTTACAATTTCTGTCAAAACTAAAAAAGTATAAAACAAGAAATATAATTATTTTTTTAAAACATGCTTTTATTGAAATGCACTAAAAAGTACAAAATAATTTTTTGAGACCCACCAGGATTTTCTTACACTTCATCATGTCTACAAAAATAAAAGCGTGGAGCTAAACATGGAAGGAAATGCTACAAGAAAAGAAATTTATTTTTGTATTTCTTGTAGCATTTCCTTCCATGTCTAACGCCCACTCTTTTATTTTTGTAGACATGATTAATTGTAAGAAAATCCTGGTGTCTCAAAAAATTATTTTGTAGCTTTTAGTCTGTTTTAATAAAAGCATGTTTTAATTTATTTTTTATTTTCTATGTGTATATATATATGTGTGTGTGTGTGTTTGCGATGTGCATTATAAAAAAAATATTTTCCTTTATTATGGCAGCATTTATAAGCAATATTCGGCTGTGCTATGGGCAGTCCTCTCCTCCCTGCTGTAAGAAATTTTGAAATATTTTAAAATGAATTCTTTCGCCAGTCAAAGCTCAGAACATGATGTTCAATTGATAGATCGGAATTGGGCAGATTTTACTGTAATTTTTAGGCTTCTTTTATTGACATCAGCGAGTTACTTCTATCAGTGAAATTTAAAACTGATTTGCGAAAGACGGCAAATTACCATTTCAGTAAATTTTTATCATGGAGAGCGGTCTAACTCTAAATGAACCTCAACCCAACATCGAAAACCAGCATTCCCAGTCTCTTACAGCTGCTTCTTAAATCGTTGTGGTATCTTTGTAAAGATGTTATATGGCTTCACATTTTTCCCATAGGGCTTAGGATATATTCAAACCCGTTTATGAAAAAAGAATTTACGATGCTTACTCAACATATGCCACAATTACTGTAATCCACATAATTTATCGATTAAAACACACTTTTTATGGTTCATATTAACATAGGCCAGTACCCAAGTCTGAGTTAAATCCTTCTCTTGGTATAATTAAAGCTTAACATTATCAAAATTGAAAACTTATTTATTAATATTTCTGACTGAAGTAAGAATAGTGAACGATGGGAGATTTGAAACAAGAAGAAAAATATCTGAGGATATTTTTTTAACATTATATATATATATATATATATATATATATATATATATATATATATATATATATATATATATATATATATATATATATATATATATACCAGGTGTTTGAAATTAGAGCCCCTCCACAGAACAAATGGAAAGTTATGAAGTTTTCTTCTATAGCCTATCTCCAAGTACATTATTTAAAGTTTCTATTAAGCTATTTTTCATTTTACATTTCTTGTATTTTCAGACTGAGTGACGGAGTCAGATACAGACATGGCTAACGAATCGGAGGAAATCAGATGGATTGACCGAATCCAGGCTATAACCTTCAGAGAGGCAGGGATGCTGGCGCATCATTCATTTCACGTTCCTGTATAGCTAAATACATTAAAAGAGATGAATCCTTTGTTAAAAGAAACTGGAACAAAATTCCAATTGACTGTCATCACGAAAAGAGTGAGAATCTTGGAAGGCCTGAAGCCCTTTCTCAGGAGTCAAAAGACATCATAGCTGAGGCAGTGGGTAGACCAAGAAAGTCTTTACGTAAATTGGCGCTTGAACTAGAAACAAAAAGGGGAAAGAAGAGAAGTTATAGTGCTGTATATCATGAATTGAAAAAATCTGGTATCAAGCCATTTCATGTTATCAGCAAGCCCAACATCACTCAGCAACAGAGAGAAGACCGTGCATGGTTTTGTGGTTCATTTCTTAAAGATTGGGATGAAGCTGACTTTCTCCATGTTGCTGCATCAGATGAATTCTTCATTTTCACAGTCAGGAAGCCAAATCATAAAAATGACATCATTTGGGTTGCAAAGTTGGATGATATCAGCGATGACGTGCGCTATTGCCAAGTTGTGAAATTTCCTGAATGTTTGGGAATTTTTCTGTTTCACAGCTAAACAGTTAATGTGGATCATCAAAGAAAAAGGACAGTCATGGAATGGCGAATACTTCAGAGAAACTGTGCTTACTGGTGGAGTATTTCCTTTCCTCAAAGATCCTGAAAATGTGTTATCTGTTGAAGAAGTCACATTTTTGCATGATAAGGCACCATGTTTCAAGGCTCTTCAGACACAGGAGCTGCTTCGAAACAGTGATATCGATTTCTTCTCGTCAAGTGAATTTCCAGGTAGCTTCCCAGACCTTAATGTGTGTGAAAACATTGGTAGTATCTTAAAGGATCGTGCTGAAGTGCGTATAGTGAACTATGATGGTATACCTAGCCTCGACGACCTGCGAAGAGAGGTGACCGAAGTGCTCAGGGAAATGAAGTTTGAGTCTCAGCTTTTTCGATTTGCTGAAATCATACCCCTCAAGAATGCAGGCTGTGGTACAGGCAGATGGAGGCCACACAAAATATTAAATACTCAGAGAGAAATTTAAATAAATACCTGTTCTAAATTACTTTTGTTTTTGTCAATATCGATTTTAGTATATGCTGTAGAGGGGGGGCCGATCTAATTTCGAAACACCCTGTATATATATATATAGTCAAGAAATAATGTAAAAAATATAAGTGTTGCTGTTTAAGCGGTATTAACTTATTAAATAATTTTTTCGCCTGATAAAAAAATTGATTCAGATATTAGTCCAAATACATTTTATAAAATAAAAAAAAAATTAGATGCCAAAAAGAGCATGTTACTAAGAGAGAGAGAGAGAGAGAGAGAGAGAGAGAGAGAGAGAGAGAGAGAGAGAGAGAGAGAGAGAATGCAATATCAGTAAACGGGAAAGAAGAGGAAATTTTTACGAGAGGTAGAGAAGAGAGTAACGAAGAGCTTCCAGATCTCTCTCTCTCTCTCTCTCTCTCTCTCTCTCTCTCTCTCTCTCTCTCTCTCTCTCTCCATACAAACACCCATCTCCCACCAGACTTAATAACCGCATAACCAGCACTGAATGGCAGAGGAATCGCTGGACCTCAGAGGCCGTATTAAGAATCTTCCTTCTCTTATGAAGCCGATGTTTGCTCTTGACGTTTCATCACTTGGGAACCACAGAAGAAAGGGGGAGGAAGCATCCTGAAAAGTCTGGGAGAGTGCAGTGGGAGGGGAGATATATTTATTGGGAGAGGGGGAATCCTTTTTCCATGAAGGGCTTTAGGGAAGGATGTCATGTGCATCCTTTATGGAGAATTCTGGGACCTCTTGGTGATATGGGTCTGAAATGCGAAGCGAAAATATTTTATTGCCCGCCTCCCATTCATATGTAATATGGACGTTATCACATAGCAGAGATCCATCAAAGATTCGGTATTTTGCGATAGAATTGCTATTTTTTACCATAAAACTATTCATGAAAATGGAACTATTGGCCGTATAGCAATATCTGACCCAGGTGATGCACTGATTAGGTTTTGTAAATGGGCTGCACACCCTCTTTGGTTATCTATACCTCAGCTCGGTGATAGTGACAACAAAGTTGAAGATAATCCAAACTTTTTTTCACTAAAGGGAATTTTTCCCTCATCAGTAGGAAGAGGTTGCCGGAAGCGACATAGATGGCGCTTTTTCACTTTCGTTCTGTCCTCCCAACAGAGTTTGTGGAATGTTTGCCAAGTGTCAATTAGGAAAAAAAGACAGTACTCTTAAAACTTGAAAGAAAAAATGTTCCTGTAGTAAGTTAGTACAGTCATTATACAAACACATATACTTACTAATTTATTTACTTCATGTAACAGCTTTGTGGTGTTTACTGGCTGTTGAACTCGCAAACTCGTCTCAAAAAGCATCGCATGAACACTTTAACCCCATCTTGGAAGTCTAAGGTGAGGAGTAGTAGTGGGTCATCTGAATACATCTCCACTACATTGTTTGAGAGTGATTGAAGAATACCTCTAGAAATATTGGATCCCAATAATGACCCATGGCCGTTCGCACCAGACCCTTACGAGTCACGCTTGTCATGCTTGTCTGGTCATCACATCGATCCTTAATATCTAAGGCCGTGTAAGATACAGGAGGTTGTCTTTCCTTCGGAGTCTCTAAGTCTACATCAGAGTCTGCCCTCTGGTCCTCCACTTTCTTGCCGTCATACCTGTTGATTTTAGCCGTGGAATTCTTATCTCCTCCATTGCGATAACAAGTGCTTTATTGTATCTCAATTAATACACTTTATTTTTATTTTCTGTAACCTTCATCTGGATCCATCTCAAAAGCTAATCAATTCTTGCTTGGCCCTTAGTCCTGCTCTCCACAAAACTCGATTGACATCCTTCCATCACTTTAGGAGATATGGAGAGACAGACGAACATATCTATAATTGAACAGACACGGGCCAGTGCATAACTTCTGTCTGACTTCGTTGGCGTGGGTAACGAACGAGAATAAATTCATAGTCAGGTAAATTGGAAAGAAATCGAATAAAAAATAGAAACGGGTGGAAAGAAGAGACTATTTTTCAGAAATGTTCTGTCTTGCAAAACTGATCGGTCACTGATCCATTTGTTACTAGAAACGGTAATGGGAAAATCATTCTTGTAACGTTCTTCCCGGCTCTAAATTTGTCATGACCGAAATCAGGAATTTTAACTACAGTAAATTTATCGACAGCCGCAATTATTAAAAATATGCAATTTTATGTCTTGATAATATTTATTTATACTGTATGTAAAAATAGTGTCAGTATGTTTGTTGAATTTCACTAGAAATATAAACACGGAATAGAAAAACGAGATACGTTGAAATAGTTATGAGGACGATAATGCAATACTTTTACTCGGGACCAAAAATTGCTTTTTTTTTTTCCTAAACATTCTTCCGCCTTTAGAAACTTCTCTTGGCTTTTTTTAGGGACAGAGCACATGTATGGTTAACAACGTCAATTAACAGTGAATAATATTTTTATAACGATAATGATAGTGTGAAAAATGTCTGTAATACATAAAGGTAGTTTTTAAAGTCTGTATGTTCATTAAACCTTTATTTAAATATGTTTTAAATACAGAAAGAACGTGTTACTAGAATCTCCAAGAAGTGAATATCGTAGTGATATATATTTTAACCAGTTTTGATTCGTTGCTTTGCCGTGGAACCATATATGTAAAAATATAATTAACGCTCCCTGGATATGCGTGAAAAACTGCCCATCGATTTTCTTATGAATATTGTGGACTCACAGATATTAATGATAATTAAATATCCTCTAATTATTTTTGCAAGAAGGTCAAGGGTATGGGGCTGCGAACCACATGCCCTTTTTATTATTGTCATTTGCAAACCACACAGCGAGAAAGCTGTCATTTTTGTTTCCCTTGGTCCTACACCACTTAACAAAATGTTATCGATGTTGGCTTCAAGAGGAGGTTCAACCACCATTCCATATGCCCCACAACCCTTTACTAACTTCTCATTTGGCATTGGGCACAGAGCAATTTGTACCCCAACCCATACCTTCACCGAGTTGATAAACATATCTTTTAATTACATTACTACATTACTTCAAGAAGAATTTGATAGGAACGGTAAAAAAAACGAGGCCCATTCATTAACTGGCAAAGGACAAGGAAAGTTAATTCTTTCCAACATTTAAAACATGAGGCCGAGTTTACTGTATTTTATTGGGATTCCTAAAATCCACAAAGGAGAGTGTTCCATACTCCCAGTCATGCCAACTTGGTATGTCTCACAGAAGAATCTGGCTAATTAGCCGGCCTTAGTTAGGAAGGTCATTTTACAGTTTAGTCGCGGCAGGGATAAAATTTCTAGAAAAGTCTGTGGCATTTGATCTCATTATTCATTCATCACTTATTTTAGATTGCACATCTGAAGTATATTCAAGTATATTTCAGTAGTGACATTATCATTTTTTAGATAAGTAGCTGATACTGAAAACAAACAAGTAGTTCCCATTAATGTCAAAATTGCCCTAAAAATTCAAGTATACTTCAGTAATGACATTATAATTTTTTAGATAAGTAGCTGATACTGAAAACAAACAAGTAGTTCCCATTAATGTCAAAATTGCCCTAAAAATTCAAGTATACTTCAGTAATGACATTATCATTTTTTAGATAAGTAGCTGATACTGAAAACAAACAAGTAGTTCCCATTAATGTCAAAATTGCCCTAAAAATTCAAGTATACTTCAGTAATGACATTATCATTTTTTAGATAAGTAGCTGATACTGAAAACAAACAAGTAGTTCCCAGTAATTCAAAATTGCCCTAAAAATTCAAGTATACTTCAGTAATGACATTATCATTTTTTAGATAAGTAGCTGATACTGAAAACAAACAAGTAGTTCCCATTAATGTCAAAATTGCCCTAAAAAAGTCAAAAGAATTACAAGGTTAGAGTGACATTTTGAAGAAGGAAATTTCTCGTAATGAAAAGGTTATAAGCTGCCATTAATTCAGACATCATGAATACTGAATATGGAAACGTTTTTATTATAGACCGATAACTGTAATAATTATAGATGTCATCAGAAGCTGTCAGTGAACTGACGTAACAAATAATGGCAGTCTTTTACTGTTATGAACCTGATTTTAACATTAAGACGCATATAGACTCTAATAAATAAAGAAAAGTTTCCCTTATTCATATATTTCAAGGGAAGAATTTATCAGTCGTTTTGTTAAGATTTATTAGAAGATTAATTTGAACATTTTAGTATGGCAAGGTTGTCCTTATTTTCCAGTCAACAATTTTAGTCTCTACAGACTCTCTTTTTGTATTTGATAAGAAACTGAAATTATCTACTTGAAATCTTGATTAAGGAACTTATAAAATATTATTAATTCAACTAATTAACTGAATGGCATTATAATGAATATGTCTTCTATCTTTCACTTTATGTGTATTATTTGTTGGTGTCGCATTTCATTGGTAATGATATTGACTGCCATTAATCGCTCCATTTCATTTGAGAAATCATGAAATTGAATATATCACAATTATTGATTTTATGTAAGTTCATTGTGATTTGTCTTCTTACTGGTGTACAAAAGATGCCCTTGTACCTTCTTCAGTCTCTGTTCTATTGAGCAAAAGGACACCATGTCCTCCCTCTCCTTCTCCTTCTCAAAGGACACCATGTCCTTCACTTACTGTGAGGAAATTGACATTGATTTTGTGTTATGTGCATTCCCTTGACTGCTAAGTTTTGGAATAATTCAGTTTTCAGTGACAGTCTAAGTGACTTTCAAATTCGTAGGAATGGTGAAAGTAAACGTTAAGTAAGTTTTACCTATCTATCTGTCTGTCTGTTAAATATATATATATATATATATATATATATATATATATATATATATATATATATATATATATATATATATATATATATTTATATATATATATATATATATATATATATATATATATATATATATATATATATATACTTGACATACATATCCCATTTCCCATTATGCAAAACGCAGTATACTATTAGGCACCGGAAAATTTGCGCCTGAAAAAAAAGTATACCTTAGTTTAACCAGACCACTCAGCTGATTAACAGCTCTCCTAGGACTGGCCCGAAGGATTAGACTTATTTTACGTGGCTAAGAACCAATTGGTTACCTAGCAACGGGACCTACAGCTTATTGTGGAATCCGAACCACATTATAGCGAGAAATGAATTTCTATCACCAGAAATAAATTCCTCTAATTCTTCATTGGCCGGCCGGAGACTCGAACTCGGGCCTTGCAGAGTGCTAGCCGACAACTCTACCGACTCGTCCAACAAGGAACTTCTTTGCGCCTGAAAAGTAACGTATGTGTTATCTCAATAAATGTACTTAAATTTTACTAATAATGCAACGGTGCCATAATTAGTTGAATTTTATTTGGTGGTTTCCGTAAAAATAATGTTTTCAACCCTTAGTCTGTGCTATAGCCTTTGTTGTGTGGCCTTTTGTAATTTTTGGCTCCATGTTTCTTGCTTAAGGGCACAATTTCTTCTCTTTTGATTAATCAGCTTGAGTTCTTTTTTCATTGTTTTCTTTTAACATAATACAATTATTTTCAAAGATCCTAAAAATAGCTAGAAACTCCTTTCTTGCCCGGTGTGCCTTTGTAGATTCTGACAGACTTTAAAAGCTCTTGATATTTTCTCTTCATTTTTTTACAGAAAGTAATTTCAAATTGATGGTTTGTCATTGTGATTGCATTTTGTGTTTTTAACCTTTTTAAGGCAATGCTCTGCAGTAAAGCGCTAATCAAACTAGTCATTTTGCTGTCTTCGTCCTTACTTTAAGAAATTTATTAACAGTCTTATTTTTATCTGTTAAGGAAAATCAGCAAGAAGGTTATTAATTAGGCTATTTTGCTTTCCCATTTCCTTTTTGGTAAAACAAAAAAACAAAAAGAGAAAAGTTGTAGGATGTTACTTCTCTGTTAGATAGAAGCTCACCAAATGAATGTCGCTGTAAATGGCGAAAATACGGGCGATAAGAAACACGAAATATTTATTTTCCGAAGGGTCTGTGCATGAAAAACTCTCCAATACTTGTTAATCCCTGATACCGGAAAGAAATTAATGTCTCATTTCATAAAAGCAATATGCTTTCGTAGCAACGAAATATTGAGAGTAACCCGTATTTTATACGATATTGCAAAGAATATAAATAGTTTACGATATATAAATTCTTTAATATAGTTTATAAAGTAAGTTCTTCACTATATTCATTATATTACGGTTGCGTTATGAATGTTTAATGCCTTAGAAAATTCAGCCCGGGAAGGAAAATTATGGATGATATAAAGTGAAAATGAAAAATTTAACGGGAAGATGCTTGCTGTGAGGTGGGGCTTATGCAAGTTAGGTCATTGCATCGTCTTTTAAGACCCAACCAATATACGGCATGATGTGGTTAAGAGTCCTGATCTGGTTTATACCTTCTCTCTCTCTCTCTCTCTCTCTCTCTCTCTCTCTCTCTCTCTCTCTCTCTCTCTCTGTTTTAGAATGGAGCCGTTGTCTTTGAAATTTGTGGGTAAAAATCTCGTAAGAATTTTGATAGGAACTTCGTTTGGTTTATTTAGTGATAAAATGTTTGGACGTGAACATACTAAAGCACTTCTACATTTTTGTGTTGGGGCCATGACAGGCAAGAATCCTCGAACCTTAGGCAGCCATAGAATGAATATAGTAGAAATAAGAACGCTAGAAGTACCTCTTGGGAGGACATGGAGTAGATAGTGGGACAAATTCAAGAGTGAAAAAGGAACCTTTAATGAAGACAGTAATGAGATGTCTGACAGCTTGAAGAGTGAATAAAAAAGACCTTCTACTGTCACGCATTTGATAGTCTGACAACAGTAAGAATTTAGGTAGTAGATCTTTGATAAGGACACTAATGATATTGGCTGATAACAGGAGTTGAAGACGATTTAACATAAAGAGTAATGGACAAAAACTGTGATAATACTGATGCTTTGATCTGGAAATAAGCCTGAATGAAGAAGATTCTTTTTTGTTGAAACGCTCATGAGATAGTTTGACAACATAAGCAATGAAAACGACCTCTTGGTGAAGAAACTGATGAGATGGTCTGTCATTATTGAGTGAAGGAATGAGACCTAAGAGAAAGGTACTGACGAAATAGTCTTACCACAAGACGGAATGAAGAAAGCATTTAGTGAAGGCATTGATGAGATATTGTGGCAATTCGTATGATTTAAGATGTTATCGCATGCATTGGTGAGGTATTCTAAAAGTAAGGGTGAATGAAGACAGCACAGACACTGAGGTGTTATGAAAATGAGACTAAATGAAGGAAAGTTTTTAATAGTTATTTATGAGATAGTCTGACAGCGAAGGTGAAGGCATCAGAGTGTCTTAACAACTCAGAGTGAAGAGGACTTTTATCCCTTTATCGGAGACTCGGTCGACATGGTCTGCAAAATAGCTTTAAATTCTTGTGACAGTAATCCATTATTAAAAAAAATAAAAACGCTCCTTCAGCCTTTAGAAAAAGGCATATTGACTACCCATCGTGCATTGGTTCAAATTGCAAAACAAAGAACATCCCAGCTTCCAGGCCTTTTAATTTGACTGAAGTGTTTCAGTGTCGACATATGTCCGCCTCAAGTATTAATTTGGACCAAATTACGAATTTACCTAATTGATTTCAGGCACATGGCTGTGGACAGAGGTAATAATGTCAGTTTTACAATCGAAACTGGTATAGAGTGAAAGTTTTGTGGTCCCACCACGTAAGGCCAACAACACATTAAAATGACACGTATGAAACTAATACGTGTACGAAAAATTAATATTATCTAATAATGTAGTTGCGACTTTGCCAGTGAAGTCGATTGCCTCATTGGAATCCCTGTAATACTGAGAGTTGAAATATGTTCGATTAATTTAACAGATAAGAAATTAAAGAATTTATGAAGTGAAAAGCAAAATCCAAAAGCAGTGCGTGTAGATATCTTCAATATGCTTCGTAGGATACACGTCACTACTCTTGAAGTTTATTGGCTCCAGAAAAAAAATTATATAACAGAAGAAAGAGTAATGGAGATACCAATGCCTAAAACACTAAATTAAAAATGGAAAATGAAGATGAGTTTTTGTCAGTGGAGCTGAACTATTCAGCTTTCTTATATGGGATAGATGGAAAAAGTTGAAATTTTACTCAGTGATGAATTTCTAGTATTCTCTCTCTCTCTCTCTCTCTCTCTCTCTCTCTCTCTCTCTCTCTCTCTCTCTCTCTCTCTCTCTCTCTCTCAGTATAAATTACAAAGTAGCCATGCCTTCTAAACATACATGCTTAATTTCATTCGAACTGAGGACGAGAGGGATTAACTTCTATCTTAGATTTATATTTACCGTTTTAATAGTTAAAGATTTCACATTTAATGTAGCTCCTTGTGAAATTGATAAATCTTTTACTTGCCATTTAAATGTTTGACACAAATCTAGAGTATTTGAAAGTAACAGTTTCTCAAATCTTTCATCTTCCAAAGGCCACCACTCCGGATATCATCCACGATGAACTTCCTGAGAGAGAGAGAGTTTTATAAAAATATCAAGCTCTTCGTACTAAACTTTTGATGTTGCAAACTCTGAAGCTTTCCCCAAATAGTTGAGCTGTTTTAAAAAAGAATAACCTTTAGTAGTTTTCCAACTGAAGGGTCTCAGATTCCTTTGGCGTCATTGTATGACTTTCCAGTTTTGATGTTCTTGGGGAACTGTAATTTAATTAATAAAATATGAAAATAAGTAAACAATAAAAGCACGAAAACCCTTTTAACATTTGTTGAATTTAAAAAAAAAGGGGGCAAAATTTTAAAATGTTGCTTAATTTATATTCTGAATTTTAATATACTTTTTTAGTATGTATGTAAGGAAGTCTGAGTAAATGTATTTATTGTATGTATGTGTTTCAGTATGAGAGGATGTGCCTATGTGCAATTTTTAATTTCATTTTAATTCATTCATCATTGTACCGAATGATCTATTGGGTCCCAGCGCTTGGCCTCAGGCCTGGACCTAGTATTTTAATCTGGTCCTTCGGGCCAGCCCTATGAGAGGTGCAGGTCAGCTCAGTGGTCTGGTTAAACTACTTTAATAATAATAATAATAATAATAATAATAATAATAATAGGTTCTTTTGAATATTATTGCTGCTTCAGCTGCATTTATTTTGTAGAAGACTTTTTCTATATTCCTTATTGCGGACTTCTCTTCAGTGGGGTGCGTGCTAACAGTTAGCTCGCCTATATTTGTCATTTCATGGGGGAAAAGTCAAAATCGTCATGGAAAACGTCACCCCGACCAAAGACAGTAAGAAAATAAATCTTGTAATTTATTATAAGAACCGCCGCACCCGTAGTCTTGTGATGAAGAATAACCCCTCTCCACCAGCAAGAGAACCCCTCAAGCAGAAGAACGTGGTCTACCAATTTGTATGTCCTGTCCGAGGATGCCCCGGCGCTTATATTGGAATGACCACGATGCGTCTGTCAAAAAGGATCTCCTGCTACGCCCAGGAGGGTGCCATCATGAACCACGCCCGTGCTACCCACAATATTTCCATCTCCCGCGACAGTATTATACAAAATATAAGTATAATCGGGAGAGCCGCCGACCCTCGACGTCTGCGCCTGCTAGAGGCGCTCCTCATTGCCGAGAGAAAACCAACAATGAATACGACGCAGGAGGCATCGCTCCTACCCACGAATTTAAGAAGAGTAATGCAGAACACCCACCAAATCCAACGAATACCTGAAAACGACAACCCTGAGAATGGAGATGCCCCTGATGAGCGAGGCGCCCTTCGAGACAATCCCCCGACTACAACAGAAAGAGTAGATAATGACATCATTCATCCTCGGCCCAATAGCAGCCAAACTACCGATGATGTCAGCCGGCATGACATCACGCAACGGCAGGCCAATGGAACGCTGGAATGAATGATATTCCCAGGTTGCGAAGATCTGTCAGGATCGAGCTTCGCCGCAGAAATTTGGCTTGAAGTTCGCCGACTGCAACCAATCAGAATTCGCCGTCCATGACCCCCCGCTGAAGCCCGTGTATAAGTTCAGAAGGACCTATGCAATCTGCCAGTCCTCTACTAGCTCCCGCTGGAGAATGACAGGAGAGTCTGTCGAAACGTCGCGGCAACAATTGTATAGAACTAACTGTATAGAATATATAAAGAAGCAGAATCCAGATTTTGACTTTTTCCCCATGAAATGACAAATATAGGCGAGCTGTTAGCACGCACCTCCACTGAAGAGAAGTCCGCAATAAGGAAAATAGAAAAAGTCTTCTACAAAATAAATGCAGCTGAAGCAGCAATAATATTCAATAGAACCTGTTTAAAAGAGGGTCTGCTGCCAAATTATAATAATAATAATAATCTTTACAAGGCAGAAATAAGGGAGGGGGAGGAGTAAGGGAGTAAAGAGAAGGAAAAATAGGGAAGGACGTTTGTCGATTCATCAGCCTAGAGGAGGAGTTCTGCCTTCATAAAGTTCTCTTGTAAGAAATCAGCCAAGGTAAATAAAGCAACAGCGAAAAATATTATCTGTGTAGTCATTTTAGAAATTCGATCCATAATCAGTTCTGACTGTCATTTAAACACATACTCTGCGAACTTTACTTGTGAATAAAGAATGCAAGAGTAATAAGCTCATTTATTTAGAAATACATTTCATCTCCTTTCTTTTAAAAAAAATTCATTATGCAATAAGACTTCAACGCAGTTTGCCCAGTAAAGCAACATAAAATTCAACGTTCCTCTCTTGGAGTG
Organism: Macrobrachium rosenbergii; assembly: GCF_040412425.1. Classification (NCBI taxonomy): domain Eukaryota; kingdom Metazoa; phylum Arthropoda; class Malacostraca; order Decapoda; family Palaemonidae; genus Macrobrachium; species Macrobrachium rosenbergii. The sequence goes on along the minus strand of NC_089770.1, from coordinate 22,006,102 downwards.
TTTGTCCAATAACACCCACCGTTTGCAACGCGAAGTAAGAAGGGCAATTGCGAGAATTGAAGAGACTGACAACGTAAGCTCTTTCTGGGCCATTTGGACTCGGATGAGCCACGTAAATTTCGGCCTTCATGGCCTCGTTATGCTGCTTAAAGGAAACGTCTAGGTTTCCCTGTTACGTACAATTGCAATTTCAAGATTTCTTACGTTTGACTTTTCATTTATTGATTTACCGGTCACAGAGAGAGAGAGAGAGAGAGAGAGAGAATTTTTCTAAAGTATGAGGGCCTTTATAACGGAAGTCATAAATTGCCTTTTTGTTATAAAATATATAATTTTTAAACTTAAGTCCTGTTTTAGACGTTTAAAAGCAAATCTTTTCTTATGGGTTATGAGAGTTATCCAAGAAGAATTTCAGGTACTGCGAATTTTACGTGTATT
>NC_089770.1:21983164-21998164 GCF_040412425.1 Macrobrachium rosenbergii | reverse complement strand
TATAGGTCTCTGGGGCCTTTCAGTCTTTCATGAGCACTGAGAGAGAGAGAGAGAGAGAGAGAGAGAGAGAGAGAAATAATATTCTTGGACCAATTAGCACAAATTCTTATGCAAATTCCGTTCTGAAACAGTATGTAAAAGAACCGCAGACTATACCCACGTGTCCTACCGTCACTTTGACAGGCACACTCACGGTGCCACCACAAAGATACCTTTTCTTCGGAAGCTGCTTCGTCGCCAGTACCATTTGACGGAGAATGATGTTACTATCGACTTTGCGTCCCAAGATCGAACCGATGAAGATTTCTCTTGCGTTTTCTGTCCCTGAGACGGAAATACGAAAGCGATTCCAATCTTAACATGATTTTTCATCGGCGTCAAAAAGGTCCTTTGTATTTTGAGATACTTGGATTCAGTGCTTTATTTGTTGTCTCTGGTCTCTTGGAAAATGAAGGTTCGTCCAACGCCTTGTAAGAGAGCATCTTGGAGGATATGGACTCTAGCAATAAATTCACCTTTTTGCGAACTTTAATACGATTAAATGTTTTTCATTTTTCATGGAAATAGAAATATAATGGAGGAACTTTTCAATTACCTTTAATACACTGGAAGCACAATTAGTTTTTCCATATTTTTTTCTTATTCTACAGACAAAACTTAGTTTAAAAAGCATTTCAAATTAAGTTAAAATTACCATTATTACTATTTCTTTAACAAAAATCTCTATTCATTTTTTTCTCTCCTGCTTAAAAAGCGAGTAAAAATTATTTTTTAGAAAAGACAAAAAAATGAAAAATAAAGTTTTTCTGCGGTGATACTCCAGTGTTGTTAATTAGATTGCAAAATTAATGTTCTTGTGAATAGCGAAATATTTAGCAATAAAAGACATCAAATATTTGTTTACCGAACCGTCTTTGTATGAAAGTTTGCCAATATTTATCAATGTCGGATAACTGAAAAGTTGATTAACTTCACGTATTTAATGTTTATTGGTTCTTTCTTTGGTATATTTATTAAGGTGCTGCAAGGAAAAAAATGACAGTTGCTATAAAGCCAAAATGAAAAAGCTCCTGTAATGATGTACCGGATGAGCCAGGGCCTTCCCAAATTAGGTCGTTGGATCTTTTAGCACCCAGGATACAGCGTAATGTGGTAAAGAGGCCTTCTCTCTCTCTCTCTCTCTCTCTCTCTCTCTCTCTCTCTCTCTCTCTCTCTCTCTCTCTCAGTAATGTTTAAAATGACGTGACGTGAAAATAATGCCTACAACATGTTTTGCATGAAGTCATTTTTCCATAATCTGAAGAAACAGTGCCAAGCAAAAATTGTCAAATTCAGCCGACCATTGTAAGAAAAAGAGAGTATCAATCGTACCTTGATAAATCGAAAACGGAAACCGAATTATGAATTGCAAGAACTGTGAGGGATACCCGCAGGATCTGAAAGTATCAAGGGAGGCGGGACGCATTTTCCAGAGACGTAACCGAGTAACGGGACCTTTCCCTGACAAAAGCTGGACGCCATATCTTATAAACTAACAATTGAAATTTCTTGAAAATAATCTCATTATGCTTCCCACACCCAAATTACTGAAAAGGCATTAATTTAACCTTACCTAACCCAAGCTAACCTAACCTAGGGGCATGGCAAAAAATACCTGGGCTGGTGCTATACTAGCATACATCTCAGGAATTTGCAGGCGGGACGTTTGGACAGAGCGGATGGAGGAAGTCAGAGTCAGGTAGCTGGAGGAACACCAGGAGGAAGAGGGCTGCCGAGGAGGTTCACTTATTAGATTGTATGAGAACAAGAGAGATGGGGGATGAAAGCGTTTGGCAAAAGTGATGGTGTGATTCTCAGACGTCATCACGAGTGGCCCTGAGGGGGGTTGTACCGCCAGTGCACCTCTCGTAGCGTACTGTAAGCATTACTAAACGGCGAGTACATTCCTGCTTAGTGTTTTCAGTCTTTGTGTCCAACCTCTCTACCTATTCCGTACTGTAACTGTGGGTTTTCTTCCAGTCCACCTTTATATTCTTGGACTTCATCTCCTTTATTTTCTGGAGCTCTTCTCCTTGCTGTCCAACCACTCCAACTCCCCTGTTCACTGTGTAATCGCTGAATGAACGAAAGTGCCCAAGTGCTTGTCTTGGCAACCTGAATTTCATAAAAATCAAAGAGAAAGTCATCAAAAGCGAAGAAAATGAGGATCTCCCATAGCATCAAAAATTAAGAAAGAAGACCATCAGCGAAGACTGATGAAAAGATCCTTTATAATACAGATTGAAGAAAGAAGAATTGTAGTCGACACTCTGGCAGCATCAAGAAGAAAGACCTTCGACGAAAACACTGATGCCATTATCCATCGTAATCCAAGACTATAGAAGGAACACCTTTAGTGGACACTCGTCAGATCCTTTGACAACATCGAGAGTGAAGAAGGAAGACCTTCAGTAATGACTTTTTGACCAGATGGTCTAACAGCATCATCAAGAGAAAAGGACCAAGGACGTTAGTTTTAGGGGCCACCGGTGACGTGTTATGACGACATGTTTAGGTTATTGTTATACGATAAACAAATAACCAACTCCGTTAACAAAAACGTCACTAATAAGATATCAGTACGCCAAGCATTACCCTCACCGATAACCAAGAAATTCCGTTGTTTGACAGCGGTTGGGGAAACATACTCCAAAATAACAGCGAAAGAATTGAGTGGTGGTAAAATGAAAGACATAAACCAACCGTTTTACAATAAGTTAAAGAAAATAAGGGAAAATTAAAAAACATTTCTCAAATTACCTTCATCAAATAGTTCCAAGAAAAACTGAAGGAAATTCGTTCTTTGGCCATGAAAAGAAAAATTCAGCGCGGCAAATTCCGTATTCTTTTCTCCGTATGCAAATGGCGATGCATTAGTGTCCTCTTTGAATAGTTTTTTCTTCGTTTTTTCTCCTGACAGCCGCGTTGGTTTTGTGGTTACCGAAGAGGAGTGTCGGATTTTGCATCAGTTTCACTTATTTTGCTAATTATGATTAAGTATTTAAAGATGCGTTTCTTTTTGGGTGGAAATGGTTACACTTAGGTTCGATAGGGAACCAGTCTAAGGTACTGATATATCAAGCGACGGTACAAATATATAACCTGGACTGTGCTCAGTAGGTGCGTATGTACATATAAATATGTATGTATACATATACATACATACATATATATATATAATTATATATATATATATATATATATATATATATATATATATATATATATATATATACACTGTATATCTGTTATGAAGAAAACATTAAATATGTGTAAACAAAACGATTTTGCATCTTCAAACAGCTCCGGATTGCGGGGAATTATATAACTTGCAAGATGTATCTGTAAGGGAATAGTGACCAGATAACATGAGTGACTGGTTTATTTCTGTCCTTAAAACAATATCTTATTTGATAGAGATTTAAATTTTAATCTTCTTGGCTTTAGGTAATTTTTTGTGCTCACTTTCCTTTCTATGCCCATCATTGTCTGCTGTCGCCAACTGATTCGGATTATATATATTTCCTATTAATTAGTGTCAAGTGCCTGAAAGATATGGCCGTTTGGACATCAAAGTCTACGACGACGAACTGATAAGTAATGACATCCGCAGGTGCCCTTGGCATATCAGGCAGGATGGGTTTTAGTTCCTGACCACCAACCCGTAAAAAGTGAGATCTGTTCGGGAAAGTTTTTATTTATTCAGGAAAACTGGCTTTGAGGCGGATGAATGGCAAAAGTGAAATAAAAATCCCGACCAAAAACAACAAGGGAACAATATGCAGGCTTGGCCCTTCAGCAACAATAATTTTGTGGTTTTTATTTGCAGTGGAATTAAAAAAATAACTTTGCTTTAAGAAGGGATCTGTCGCTTCGTTAGGAGTTGATTCCAATTCTTTTCTCCCTTCCGTCTTTGAATTTCGTGTTTCCACTGATCTCTCTAATGAACATACAGAACCATGTGGGCAGGACAGCATCACTTTTATTTTATTGAAATATTTTTTTGAAAGAACTTATTTTCAATGTACCCGAATGTTGCGCTAAAACAATCTTTATTGCTTTTCTCTTTATTGGTTTTCAGCTGATGTTGAAAAGTAAAGAAATGTTCCTGGTTCTTGATTTTTCGCTCTCCTCTTAAAAAGAACTAATAGGTTCTCACAGTTAGCCAGTGGGAAGATGGCAAAAAGAAAATCTTTGTAACAGCTACAACAAAGTCGCTATGTGGCGTTCCATCCAGCATTGTTGTTGTTATAACAACTAATAAACGTACTTCATGGAACAGTGCTGAAGTGTTCCACCTGTTTAACAAAGCTATGAGAACCAACGGAAACCAATATCTGTGTCTCGAAGATTTGTGCTTAAATGTATCACTGCGGTGGAAACTAAGTTCTGTAAAAGATAGTTAGTTAAAAGTTAAAAGTCCTCCTGGGCCTCTGTAGGCTCATAGGGCAGGCGCTGATCTCCTACTATATTTAATAGGTTGATACAGTATGCAATTCAGTATTAGCGTTTGCTTATGGCATACAGTATATAGTTCATGTTTAGTTTAGTTTATCTGATTGGGTACATCCGTTGAAGCATATTAATTCTAGGAAATTAAACGCTCAATTTAACGACTATCCAGATATTAATATTCATAAAATTCTCATAAGATTAGTCAAGATTTTTGACTAGTGTGTGTGTATAATTATATCCATATATATATATATATATATATATATATATATATATATATATATATATATATATGTGTAAATTATATATATATATATATATATATATATATATATATATATATATATATATATATATATATATATATATAGAGAGAGAGAGAGAGAGAGAGAGAGAGAGAGAGAGAGAGAGAGAGATTTTTAAGCCCACTTTGAGTTGGCTGATTGCAGGCATACGTCAGTAGAAAGCAATTTCAGCGTTACATTGAAACCATATATATTGTCAGTGTTTATTACCGACATACATTTCACAGAAATAGTCTTTGTTAGTTATTAATAAGTCTTAGATGGCAACATCTGTGTTAATTAGGATTAAAGTTATGTATGGAAACGTAGAAAAATTTACATCACGTGGTAAAAATATAAGGATGTTAATCGATGATGTAGGAGGATATTATACTGGAAAAGTTACCATAAACACTGTCAAAAGAAAATGAAATATCACAAGATTTAATAAAGCTTGTTTATAAGTAAAATTACTTTACTGATCTGATTTCGGCCGTGAAAATTTTCTCGCGGAGTGATAACGCAAACGAGTTTTTGGATAAAGTTGTTGTTATGAAACAGATCACAAGACCATATTAAAGGATTTGAATCCCGTATAACTGAAAAACGAAAAGAATTATGATTAATCTATCAAGAAATAAACATGTAGCAATGTAAACTGTAAACCAAATATGCACAGAATACTAGATGATGAAAGTTGAAATATTACGCTATGTTGAATGGATGGCGCGAGAAGGAACTCTCCCTCTAGATCTGTTGGAAACCATATTTTCTTTCTTTTTTAATGGGCAAAACCTGCTTTTTCTTAAAACATAAAACGAGGTTCTTAGTAGAAAATGTGTTTTGTGACATAACAGATAGCCTTTTTGTCTTAAAAACCTATTTAATCATATACGTGTAATTATTATTCCATATTTTTTCCATGAACAGACTAATAAATATCTTACATTGCATTAAACTGTTCATCTCTTACCTTACATATAGCAGAAGTCACGTCGTAATATTCATCAAAACTTCCATAGATAGATGAATAGATAGACAGACAGATTGATAGGTAGATAGATAGAGAGAGACTTATTAGATAGACTGTTACCTAGCTGTTTGTACCAAACTGTCGTTACTTTTTATCAAGAAGAATGACCTTTTGGAGTCTCGAATTTCTTTGACGTGATTTTGTGGAGTGAATAAGGGAAGGAATGACTGTGAAGGGGAGGAAAAATAAGATGTGTATTTTTATTATTATTTAGAAGATGAACCCTATTCATACTGAACAAGCCCACAGGGGCCTTTGACTTGAAATTCAAGCTTCCAAAGAATATAGTGTTCAAAAGGAAGACGTAAGAGGAGGTAAAGGGAAATGCGGAAACGAGATGTCGTTTATTAAAAAAAAAAATAAATCAATAAATTGATTAATAGATAAAAATTAATTAAAATGCAAGGAGAATAATATTATGGTACTATTGCATTGCATCTTCGCCTGAACTTCTGAAGTTCCATTTGCTCAACATCCTCGGGGAGGCCGTTCCACAGTCCAACTGTGTGAGGAATAAAGGACCTCTGGAACTGAGAAGTTCTACAGCAAGGCAAGACATTTACTGCACATCGGTGCTGCTGTTCAGCAAATCTGGTTACTCTCGGCAGGAAAATGGGATCAGGGTTCAATTGAGAATGTGAAAGATCTCTGTTGAAATACAACTATGAAAAATTGACAAAAAGAGACCATCCGTCGATGGTCCAAGTCGTAACTGTTAATATTAGGAACATACCACCTCGAATCACTCTATCTGAAAGAGATAAATCTCTGGAAGAAGCAGATATCCATATTGGAGAACAGTATTCTAGTAAGGGAAGGACAAATGACCAAAAACAGAATGCATTGCTTTTATCACTGTTATAAATATATGAGGCCTTTCGTACAATACCTAACTTTCATGCGGCATTTGCTGACATTTTCATCGATGTTTCTCAAAAGTAAGACGTGAGTCCAAATTTACATCAAGATTAGAGAGAGCTTCAGACTCATTCAGCAGTCCCATCGTCTTGGCGGGGAGGGTGGGATGGAAAATCCGTGGGGGATCTGCTAATCAGCAGTGTTTTCATTTTACTGGAGTTCAGCCTCATACTCCACCGACTACGTCATTCACTAATCCGCTTCAAGTCCCGATTGAGACTTGAGGGCAGCTTCATTTCTCATAAGTGGAGACTTAACGACACCCATAAGTGTAGCATCGTCGGCACGCTGGACGACCTTGTTTTCTAGGCCAACAACCATAGCACTCATATACACTAAAAATAGCAGTGGGCCAAGAGCACTGCCCTGTGGAACTCCCGATACAATAGGTCTTGTTTCGCCAAAGATCCCATCAACTGGTTGCTGCCTACCCGTAAGGAAATCTTGAAGTAAACCTAAAACATATCCACCCACTCCAAGATTCTGAAGTTTATAAAGAAGTGCCTTGTGATTTACTAAATCAAAAGTAGCTCTAAAATCTATTTGAATTACTCTACACTCAAAACCCTTATCAAGATTCTCTTGCAAATGGCATGTCAAATCTATTAGGGCATCGCATCCACCTAACTGCTTCCGATACGTATATTGACTATCAGCAAACAATCCTTTAGATTCCACATGCTTATATAGTGGCTTAAAATTAAGTTTTTCTGCAACTCTGGAGAGCACAGGGAGAACATAAATTGGTCTTACTGCAGCCTGCAGATATGCCACTCTTTTCAACATGCACTATATTGCAAAGCTTGCACTCATCGTAAAGAAGAACTTTAATTGACTCAGGGCTAAAGATTTGATATTTTCGCTTGTAAGATCAATAAACCTGATTTATAGAAACATTATTTTGCGCGTAGTCATTTCAAAAATATCACATATAAAAGATAATTGCAGTTATGTAAACAAGTGCTTTAAAGAATATCATATCAAAGGAAGTCTTCAAAAGAAAACTAATCTCATCACGGAACAATATATTTCGCCTCACTTCTTAAAAATTCATTAAGCGATGGCGCTTTCACCTCCTGTTTCTCGCGAAGCAAAATAAAGTTCCTCCTTCCTCTCTTGGAGTCGTTGTCCAATAACACCCACCGTTTGCAACGCGAAGCAAGAAGGCCAATTGCAAGAAATGAAGAGACTGCCAACGTAAGCTCTCTCTCTCTCTCTCTCTCTCTCTCTCTCTCTCTCTCTCTCTCTCTCTCTCTCTCTCTCTCTCTCTCTCTCTCTCTCTCAGCCATTTCGAGTCAGATTAGGCACATAAACTACGGCCTTCCCAGCATCTTCATGCGGCTTGAAGGAGACATTACGATTTCTCAGTTCCATGCCATTGCAAACGCAAGATTTATGTTTGTGTTCTTCAGATGCTAAAACGGCTGTAGAAAGAGAGAGCGAGGAAGAGCAGTTCAGTATGTCGCAGGCTAAGTTTTCCACTCAAGAGTTTTTCTTAAAATTGGACAGCTGTTCAGGCAGGATTTTTAGGTACGTAGCATTTTTCATTTATTTTGAATAATCTTACTGAAACTGATGTCGGCTGTGAAAACTTTTTTTGAGAAGGAATAACGCTAACGAGTCTTTGGACAGAGTTGGTCATGTTGCTAGTGGATAGGGCACACTCACTGTCTCCAGCATCCCTAGGGTATAGTAATATTTCTGCTCAAGAATAAAACAGTTCTGGTAAAACAGAGAAGTAAGGTTTTAGAGAATCTCTCTCTCTCTCTCTCTCTCTCTCTCTCTCTCTCTCTCTCTCTCTCTCTCTCTCTCTCTCTCATAGATTTGCCGTTTCTCTTAAAATTCGGTTCATGAAGCTCATTTATCTATTATGTCAACACTCATAGACGTCTTCAGTGTTGACGAGGGAATTGATAACTGAAAAACTTATTACTGCTTGCTAACGGCAATGTAGGACATGATTAAATTTTAAATTCTGATTACTTGATTGGACTGGAAAATGATACAGAATAATCGGATAATCTGTATGCACTGGTCATTCAATACCCACATAACAAGAGTTGAAGTGACGTGAAGGGATCTTACGGGAGAATCATAATGAAACCAGCGATATTCCCTTCGTGCGATGTGAAACCTCAGAGCCACTGGGCCCTGCATGCAATGTGAGGGCCTAAGAACCATTCTTGCGATAGTGTTAAGGAAGACAATCTTCGTTTCCATTCACGTGTTTTCATTGGCTTGAGACATGATTTTTGTTTACAGTTTTCCTTATTCTGTTAAAGTGCGGAAAACTGTAAACAAAATCTTAATGATAAAATAAATATAGTCTATAATTATAAGAACACCATCAAAAGACTTCTTATACACAACAACAGTACACAGAATCACAACAATAAACATATTGGTGTTTATGAAATTCCCTGTACAGAATGTGACTAAATATTTTAGGGAAAGTGGTAGAGGGTTGCTCACAAGAATCGGGGAACACAAAAGAGCATACAAGTTACATGCGGAAAACAATGTGTTAGTTAGTCACAGTCTTAAGCTCGACCACCGCATAAACTGGGCAGAATCTAAAGTAATTTTTAGAAGCAAAGATGTTGGCATAAGAAGACTAGTGGAGGGTGCTGCGGCGATAAATCTTTTACGCAGGAAGGCAAATTCACCATTAATCTTATTTCGAGGAAATATATTAAAGTATTTAAGACTTAAATAAAGACCATTATGACAGCGTTGTCTCATTAGGCACATCTGATGCTGCGGTTGCCTCTCTTTCTCGCGTTCAGGTAACTTGGTTACTTCCAGTAACCAATGCTTCCGGCGCTTACGCTGTTATGACCATCAGAACGACCGAATTGGGCAAGAGCCAGTTAGACGTTGCAGACGACTTTCATCAGAAAACGACGGCGTTGCCTGGTCTGTGTTTGACGACAGGTTCCTTATTTTATAAACAACTTCGCTTGTTTTGAGTCTTTTCATGTTTATTTGACGAGTGTTTTTACATCACCACGCCAGATTGAAAAGGGGAATCGAACAGATTCCCGAAAGCTCTCTGTATAGATCTGTCTTTAAATATACGTACATACACATAACTGTGAATTTGTTTCTCCATTATTAATATTATTGACAATACGATTCCTATGTAAAGCTTGAAACCCGTGGTAGCAACGTCAATAATTATTCTCCTCCTCCTCCTCCTCCTCCTCCTCCTCCTCCTCCTCCTCCTCCTCCTCCTCCTCCTCGTCATTATCATCAAAATCATCATCATATCCATGAAGTAAAAAGGGACATCTGGAAACTACATAAATAGATTAGAATATTAAATTAAACTTGCACATTCTTTACCATGGAGTTAATTAATTTATCTCCCATCCTGAACAGATTTGTTATTCAGTTTCCCTTGATTATTTTGATCAGATAAGTTGCACAGTATATATATTTTTTCAAGATTTTTTTTTTATTGAAGCTCAACACGGATGTTTATCTCAACAAAGTTTTGCCTGATCCCATATTTTTACTAAACCCTTAAATTGTAATTTGTTAATGGGCTGAGTCTCCCATTGGGGAAAATGATTTAAGGGGAGTTATGCGCTATGAATAATAACTGAATATTTACATTTATGTTAAAATAGTGTTCAGGCCAGTTGGCAAGTGGCAGTTTCAGGTCATTTGACCGACCTTAACGTTTCAAGTTTATACATTATCGTTTTCTTTATGGAAAACCGTCTGACATTTTCTGTGTATGTTGATGGTAAATCCCCTTCTTTTAAGCATTAGTAGTTTCTTTTTACAAAGAGTGAACTTTAAGGCGTTTATGACATTTCCGGTATGAAAGGGATATTTTCCTTTCCCAGCTCGTGCAGCTGATTTTTATAAATGGAATTGTGGTTACTTGACACTTAATTCTCAGTGCTTGTTAATACTTCCTTGAAAAGTAACTTCGTTTGCAGTGGGAATTAGAAAAGGAAAACTGTGTCTGAGGATATAAAAATGACAGAAGCTAAAATCGGGAAAACCGTAAACATTAATTTCTGGTGAAAAAGAAACCTCGATAGAAAACCAACTGCTGAGGCACAGAAAAAACACGAGTGTAAATGTAGCTAAGAAAAGAAAATAAAAAAAAGAGAACAGACACTGAATAAATAAGGAGGAAGCGAACTGAATGTAGAGGAATTATTAAAAAAAAAAATGAGACTTAGCGTCTGTGCGTGGGTTGAGCAGGAAGATAAATTTTATGCAACAGGAAAATAAAGAAGAAAAATAAAGTGGATGAGAATATAAAAGAAAAATAGCTGAAGGGTAGTCGTAAGCAGGCGTTCAGGTAGCTCTATTTAGTCTTGGACTCTTGAAGATGGAAATGAAATCACGTCAAAGAAGAAGAAAAGTTTTTGGGTAAGAATCCAGACTGATGATCGAAGAGGAAAATAAGTTTTAATATTTTGAAGAAATTTGCTTTTGAAGGAAACTTAAAGTTAAAGAGAGAGAGTTTCTAGAGGAGGAATTCCAGGTAGGAATGAGCCTCCGGAGGAAATTGCAGGTGTGTCGCTTCCTTCCTATTCAGGCTCTCTTCTTCTTCCTTCTTTTTGTTGTTTTCTTCATCCTGGACTGGGAAGGGCATAGGCTTCCCACTCCGATGGTTGTTGCGCTTAAAGAAAGGTCAATAGAGACTTCGTTGAAGGATTGTCGTATATTGCTGATAAAAGCTGCCTACCTGAACTAAGAATGCAGAAGACGAAGGCGATTATTATATTAACAATTATTATAGACTTGACTGATTTGCTTTGAGAGCTCAGAAACATTTTTAATTCCATGGCTTATGCTTATATTTAACAGCGTTGAGTCTTTACTTGGTTAAGAAATAAAACTAAATAAATACATAATCTTGAAACATATCATTATTATCATTTGCTAATTAGCCGCAACCCTGGTTAGAAAAACAATGTTGCAACCTAAGGGCTCCATTCGGGAGAGCACCCCGACTGAAAAAGAATTTTAGACGTAAAGAAGAAACAACAAAGAAAAGCAAGTGATAAGTCAATTGGAATATGAAATGAACTTCTGAAGTTCTTGTGATTCAACTGTTAGTGACTAGGAAAGTCATTTCATAATTTTGTCGCAGCTGCAACAAAACCTCTCGAGAACTCTGGTATTGACTTCGCTGTTTGAATAAACTACTTGGCTGGTAGTCTGGTACTACTTGGTGCACGGTATAGCCTAGGAAGATCAGAAGTTTTCAAGTGCATCATCGCCTGTTAACTAGTCTTTGGAATCCGTAGACTTCGGGGAGATTACATCGCCAGTACCATGACACACTGGGACCAACAGCGTTCCTTTTTTTCCGCAGCTGTTACAGAAGCATTGAGGAATAGAGGCTTTCTAAGGTGTTTCTCTTCCCGTGGCGTTAATACAAGTTCATTGGTATTATCAACGGCCTGCTTTGATTAGACGGTGTGTTTCTGAAGCTCTGCTAAAATTAGCTTGAACGTTTGTTCTGGTATTTCCAGGTTATAATGCAAGGGGATAATATTAATATATATATATATATATATATATATATATATATATATATATATATATATATATATATATATATATATATATAACGTCTGGTGTGAGAAAGGCATTCATACGTGTTAGTAAATCCTTAGATTATCTCAGTATGGTTGTTCCAGGTGGGTTAACTTTAAGCTCTTCTCATAGTCTGAAAGTTAAAAGGTCATTGGAAATTTTTAGTTTTCAGTTTTTTTTTTTTTTTTTATGGTCCTAGACTGCTTCATAGTCTCGAAATATAGCTTCAAAGTGTAGAGTGTGAGGTTCCCATGTTCAAGGGCACAGTCACGTTGCCTGTCTGTTGTTGAGCTTTCATTTAGTTATTTGATTATGAAACAATATTACGTATATAGCATTTCATTATGTAACTGTCGTTATATGTTATTGGTTATAGAAAAAAAACATTAGGAGAAGAAAAAGCTGGCAAATGATAGTTGAGCGATGCTCAGAAAGAAAGCATCCAAGTGTTTGTAAACAAAATTGTTTTATTTGGCGATAACACGATGTTTTTATTCTGTTATGAATATCATTTCCAGATAAATCTTGTCTAGTTTTAATCCGCTTTCAATAAAATAAATTGGTTCTGTTATTGACGCGTTTCGAGTGATTAATCGCCATAGCTTTAATTATTAAAAGCTTCATGTAATTCGACAAACAGCCAGTTTTAACTAACCTTATGAAAGGAACATCAAGTTTAGGGGTTCAAGTTAAATGAAAAAATCAGTAAATGAACGTCACTTAAATAGCCAGTGAATTTCCTTCAAATTAATCTTTTTGTCTGTTTACTTCCGCACAGAAGTGGGTCATTGATCTTCCTCTGATTAGGTAGCCATGGGATGCTATTAACTAACCGGAAGGGCAAAGTGAAACTACTTCAAAGAGCCTTTAAGGCTCAAGGATCGTCCGGTAATGGTTCTATTCCTGGTGTCTCTCATCCAAAGCCTTGTCTCATCTCACGTCATCTCGTTTTCGTCGAAGTGACTTTTAAAGTCTCTCGTCAGCCTAGAGAATTTGGGCGGTAAAAATCCAGATCGATTTTTCCGTTATTCTTTATGAAAATGCCTTTGGTACTTTCTTGTAGATGTACTTTCATCGTTTTTATTTTCTGTAAAAGAGAAAACTATTGAGAGGGCTTTTTGTCTGTCCATCCGCCCTCAGATCTCAACAGCTACTGAGGCTAGAGGGCTGCAAATTGGCATGTTGATCATCCACCCTCCAGTCCTCAAACATACCAGATTGCAGCCCTCCAGCCTCAGTAGTTGGTATTTTATTCAAGGTTAAAGTTAGCCATGATCGTGCGTCTGGCACCGCTATAGGTGCCCACAACATAGGTGGAAGTTTCATGGGCCGCGGCTGAGAGCTTCATGGGCCATGGCTAAAAGTTTCATACAGCATTATACACTATACAGAAAACTCGATTGCGCCGAAAAACTTCGGCGCATATTTTGCTTGTTGCCTATCGTACTTTTCTGATAAGGGTCAATTATGTGATACTGTTCTTGTGTAAGTGTTTGTTTGTTAAGTGCCAATTGGTACAATGCATGCCCACGCATGAAAGAGAGTTGATTCATCTTTTTTCTTATCGGCAGCTGAACGTCATTTTTAACTTGTTCGAAATTAATATGTGCATAATAATGAAAAGGTTTTCTCATTCTATAGTATCTTATCATCCGAATTCAATTGCCATAACTGAGAAATGCGCTAATTCAACGGGAACATTTTCTCAGCAGATTTTTTATTTTAACTTAATAGATCCACTACTTTCGTTCCCCGTTCTCCATTTTACAAGGAATTTCAAATTTCTCGACAATTTTTCATAAGAAAAACGCCAGGTAATGCTTATACTTCATAAACAGAGAACATTAACCTTTACTTCATCAGCTAGTAGTCATTATTAGCAAATTTTCCAGCCGAGATCATTTCTTATCGCTTGTAATTACGCTAATTGCGCTATCTTCCAGAGCAGCCATTTGATGGTATATTAGTTAACACCGCAATGTCATTTCACAACTTTATTGTCGTTGTTCTGTTTACTCAAGAGAGAAGTTGTTAAGATAATAACCATTCGTTCATTATTTTCGTCTTTTTCGTAAACTGTATTGAAGAAGGTGAAAATTTTATTCTAGTTAAGTATTCTGCCCAATAAAAGGTTTTTTTTTTTTTTTTTTTTTTTTTTTTTTTTTGAGAGTAAAAAACGAAATTGGACTTTCAGTTCATTAACAGTTGAACAGAAAATCCAGTCAACTAAGCAAGAAATAATTAAACTTGAAGATATGAGAGCAAGAAAAAATGGAGGACAAAGGAAGTGGGGAAAGAAAGACTAAGAGTAATGTTTAAGAAAATATTAAAGAATAACTATCCTGCAGAAACTTATGATTCGTTATAAAATATGTATCACTTGTGACTTCTCACAAACAGTAATGAAGATGTATATATATATATATATATATATATATATATATATATATATATATATATATATATATATATATATATATATATATATGCATATGTATATACACAGTATATACACACACATACTTATATGCATATTGTAACAACCACCCTCGACCGTTACAATATTTTATATAGATATGAGCCACAATGGTTTCTTTTATATTCCAAAGAAGTACTACAACTGGAGACAATTAAGGAATACCAAAGGAGGAATAAAAGATGCTACGCAATAACCAAACAAATTTATTACAAACAAACATCAGT
>NC_089770.1:21970664-21978164 GCF_040412425.1 Macrobrachium rosenbergii | reverse complement strand
GACACAGTAGGATCAAAGCGTTATTGCATGATGGGTTTTTAAGTAGGGAGGAGAAATGTATTGCTTGATAATGAGGCTGATTTCCTTTTTCATACCATCTGTAGACTGTATAGTGGACTTGGTTATGGAACATTGATCATTTATTTCTTTGAGTTTTATCAAAGTGAACTTCCAGAGAAATTATATTTGTTATGTATTTATTTTTGTATTTTTTGTCCTTATCTTTCAAGTCAGTTTCTAAAATTTCAGTATCCCATTCCAGTCCTCTACAGTTAAAGTCTCTCTCTCTCTCTCTCTCTCTCTCTCTCTCTCTCTCTCTCTTCTTCTTCTTCTTCTTCTTCTTCTTCTTCTTCTTCTTCTTCTTTAAATAAAATGACAAAAATGACGTCAGATCACTTCGGGACCCTTAACTGGAAAGCTCCAAAATTTTTCATCTTGAAAAAGAGGCTAATTTACGAAGGAGAGCTTCAGAGTTTGGAAACCAGATGTACAAATCTAGGCGTTTGCGAAAAATAGACTCTCTCTCTCTCTCTCTCTCTCTCTCTCTCTCTCTCTCTCTCTCTCTCTCTCTCTCTCTCTCTCTCTCTCTCTCTCCGTGTGTGTGTGCCACAAGATATCCTAACATTTTTCATTTTCAGGTATTGTCTCAGTTCCTCTTTCTTTTCCTTGCAACCTGATGCATGATTTATCTTTAGAAAGCTACAATATTCTGGTGGCTGACGTATCGATCATAAGACTCAATCTTCACCGGATCCCATAATCATCATTGCAACCTTGTAGTTATTTAACCCCGGAATTTCTGACGACAGGCTTGTCTACAGCCAGTCAGTGTAAGGTTGGCTTGGAATATTAAATGTGTAACATCAATCAACAGTTTTCCTTTGAAGATTTCTTATCTGAGTTGGACCTGTGGTGGTATTGAAAAACTGATTTCAAATCACAACTCTGCAAATTCCATTTACACGTATGTTTCGTGTATTTGAATCCATGGGCAATCTTTCTTCCTTTTGACTTTGTAATTTCCTTTTATTGATCTTAGTATGATGGTAATAGGGTTTCAAAGGAAGTTTAAAAATTATTCTTTGGTGGAACAACTATAACTTTAAAAATACATCGTATAATTGCTGTCCGCTTCACATCCCTCAGTTGGTGATGCCTAACACAGCATACAATATATTGCACTGCATTGCGCGTACGTTAAAAATTCTTTATTTAATACACAATTTACAGTTTTTTGCAGCAGTGATATATGTATGGCTGCCCCAGAGAAATATGGATATTGGTTTCCGTTGGTTCCCAAAACTTTTTTATGGAATGCAACACTTAAGCTTTGTCCAGTGAATTGTCGCTGATAGTTTTCATCAGCAAGGCTTGTAGGTGTACAGCTCAAGTGGATTTCGTTTTAAAGCTGCTGAATAAATTCGGTACAGTGACGTTTCTTCAATATTACTGAGAGAGACAAAGAATGAAAAAACAAGAGACGGATAAAATTTGAAATAACCTTATTCCCTGATAGGTTTTTCATGTAAAAAAATTAGAACAGAGAATAGTGAATTCATAGCAGAGAAGTTGTAGAGTTTATATTTATCGACTTTCCATCAAAAATAAATTACAACGAATTTTTCACCGCAGTAATATATTATCGCTAAAATATTGTCTTTAACAAAGAATATTTGGGCAACATAAAACGGATCTCTTACGTTCTATAAAATGCAGAGGCCGTCGGGACTGGAACCCCTAAGTTTTATGCAGCCTAGTTCCAATGAAAATAATGCGAGGTAGGCAGGAGGCAAAAGAATGGGAATTAACTCCGAAGGAAGCAGTGAGCCCGCCTTTTGAAGACTGGAAGGTTATAAGATTTAGGGAAAATGGAAGCAAGGAGTTATTTAAATACAAATTGATGATTTTCGTGTAAGATGTGCAATTCAAAACGTACCCAGTCGACTTTGAAAACATTTACTGTATCACGACAAAGTGTAGAACGAGATGAAGATTTAACTACTGAGCCTCGGATAATAGCTCACACGTAAGACTGGCTGTTAATTCAGATTAGATTAAGAATTAATTTTCTCGTCTCTTTTAACTGCTGATGGAAAAATTCAGACGAATATTATGACAAAGAAAATAGTATTGAGCTTCTTGGTCAGTATGTGAAGTTATTGCTTTCATCCTCGTTATTATTATTATGATACTCTATTTTTCAATTACACTTCTTCCGAATTTCGAAAAGTTTGGAAGGAATGGAATAATCGTTAACAGCCAAGCACCGATATTTCTGTTAATACGAGAATTTTTAATAAATTCCAGTAGTATTAAATCCTCCAGAATGCCTTACTGAATAACAGTCATAAATTGTGATTTCTTACTTTTTGGGAGAAACTTTAAGCCGGAAGTGAGTGTAGGTGCCCTGCCACGAGACGACAGAAGCCTCAGAATACAAAGGCCGGATTCTGTGAGATTCTCTTTGGGTGTTTCAGTGCGGTCTGAACTTTCTCTGGCATGGTGAAGTTTCCACAGATATCTAGTTATTATTATTATTATTATTATTATTATTATTATTATTATTATTATTATTATTATTATTATTTGATGTCATCACTTTCTCGTGAACTAAATATGAAAATAAAGTCCGCAGTAGTATGTATGTATATTGCTATATAGAGGAAGCTTTCGCCAACTGGTCAGTTGGCCTCTTCAGGCTGAAGAGGGCGACTGATCAAGTTGGCGAAAGCTTCATATATAGAGCAATATACATACATACTACTGCGGACTTTATTATTATTATTATTATTATTATTATTATTATTATTATTATTATTATTATTATTATTATAAAATCAGACTATAAGAGGCCATGGAGCACTGTGCATAGATGAATGACGAGAACAGATTAAAGAGGATAATGAGAAACTTGCAACAGTTCAGAACTTCTAACAGAACAATCCACGGTTAGCGGCCGAAAGTAGAGAGACAAGCAAAGGAAGAATAAGTTAAAAGATTTTATCAATTCACATAAAACTATCTAACTAATGAACATAAAACAGTTGCACTTATAATTTTCGGTCTCTCTTCAATGAAAAGCCAGTATTGTAACTCATCTCATTTTTCTAATTTTGGGGTATGTCCCTATTTCTGGCAAGCTACAGTTCGGCCATGATTCAAAAATCTTTAATTTTATATATTTTGATAGTTGTCTGAATGGAAGTTTTATATATATATATATATATATATATATATATATATATATATATATATATATATATATATACACACATGTATTTATGTATATATAAATAAATAATATATATATATATATATATATATATATATATATATATATATATATATATATATATATATATATATATATATATATATATATATATATATAGAGAGAGAGAGAGAGAGAGAGAGAGAGAGAGAGAGAGAGAGAGAGACTGTTGTGTTTTATGCATACATGTACAGTCACTTTCAAAATCATAACCTGAGGCTACGCATACAGTATTACAACTTCAACCAGTCACACATTTCCTCTCAACTTACAGGGTACTTTTTAAATCTAATTTGCTCATTTTACTGTAATTGCCACTATGATTCTGGCAGGTGGAAATTCTGCTATTAATCCCCGGCGATTATAAAATTCGCGAGTGAGAAGAAAAAATGCTGAAGAAAAAATGTCTTTAATGCACTGGTATATGATAATTGAAAAATAATATAGCGCTGTCATGTTGGTTCTGTTTTCCCTCATGTAAATATCTCGTTTAACTTAATTTTTTTTTTATCTTATTTTGTGATTTTGTCTTATAATTTTCCCACCAGTTTTTTATTGTTTCCTACTTTTGCTAAATTCTTTTGTTGCTGTTTGAGAGACATTTCTCTCACGATCAAACAAAATACGTCTTATCTATTTGTGTTTATAATTTGTGGCTGCCCATAATTTTTGAGCTGATATTTTTATTTGTTCCCCTGGTGAATCTGAAGCCTTTATTATTGGGAAGGAGTGCTTCTCTTATCGTCTTATAGTGCGTTGTAAATCTGTAAATTGATATAGACTCTCATCCTATGAAGTTAATCCTTATTCTTTTATTTTATTTGTTGCAGACAGTCCTTGTCAATTCACTCAGAGCACAGGAGCAAAAGGAACTCATTCGGAAAAACAGGTAAGATGTACGATCGTCAGCGCATGTTTAACAATTTATGTAAAAAACCCGAATACGAGGACATTGTAATTTCGGGAAAATTTAGCGCCATTTTAATGAAATTCTTTTATAGTATTTAAGAGCAGACCTTTTAGGACGCGGCCAAATTTCATTACGAGAATAAATTTCCGTTGCTCTATTTTCGCCAGAACGAATCCATTCCGGCATACTTTTTTTTTTCTCAGATATATAAAGACTTGCTTTGAATTTCTCTACGTGGCGATGTCGTGCATTAGTGCTGAAATGTTTTTTCCTGCTCTCTCTTCCTATCATTCAATGTTATCCATTATTCGGCCTTAACTAGCATATTTATTTCTTTGTTATATTTAATCTCTCTCTTTCGCTGTCAGTTTAATAAAATGTTAGGTGTATCAAAATATTCATTTTGTTTAATTGTTATTTTTTATATTTAGTTAAATGTGATCCAAGTTCCGTTTGATGCTTTCTGAAATTTTCCATTCAGTGTTCCGTAGGTGTTCCCTTGTTTGTCCTCTTAGGTGTCTGTGTGTGTGCTTCTTTAGGTGTTCCTCAGGTGTTTCTATATTTTTTTTGTGTTCCCTTAGACGTTCCCTTCTCTGGCTTTCGGAGATTCTTCTCAGATGCTCCTTCGTGCGCTTCGGTGTTCCCTCAGGTTCTCTCTCTCTCTATGTTCTTCAGATGTTCCCTGTGGATTTTCACTTTGCGTTCCCGCTGGTGCACTGGTGACAGTCAGTTGTTCCATGGATATAGTCCCGGTTGTTCCCTCTCCCAGTTTTTAGTCTTCCATTTGATTTACCATTTCTGTTTTCTTCATTTGACTTCCCCCTCTCATTTCTAAAAACAGTTCATAGTCTTGTATTCGTCTCTGATCATACTGCTTACTTATTCCACTCTTTTATACCACAGGCTGTTTAGACTGCATATTCATTTACCTGGCAGGCTTCACAAAGATAAGATAAAAAAAATTTTTCTCTAGAAATTTTTTTTAAAGAAAAATTTTATAGGCAATATTTTTACATCACTTTTTTCACCCACAAGACATACCAGACCAAGTTACTTTTTTATTTTTGGGTCGATGACTCGTTCCTCGTTGCACATTTTATATGTGCTAAAACTGAGAGAGAGAGAGAGAGAGAGAGAGAGAGAGAGAGAGAGAGAGAGAGAGAGAGAGAGATTCGTGGTGTCTCTTAGGTACTAAAAAATCCTCAGACCTAACTTCAGAACGCCTTAACTTATAATTACTGAATGTCTTTTCATCATCCTCTTTGCATTCTGACATTATGTCGTCTATAATGTAAGTTCCCGGTTGCATTTTATGATAAATTTTAGAAGAATTAATCAAGTATCGTAAATTTTATTAAATAGTCTCTGCCATGCTGCGTCAATTGCATGTGATATTCCCATGCTTCCAGGAGGTACATCTTTATGAAGTTGAAGTTGATTAACTCGTTTCTGTCATCAACCATTTATAATAAAATTATGTAGGCAAGTTTTCAACGAGGAGCCGTTCGGAAAATAATTATTTCATGTTTCTTATCGCTCGTAACGAATTATGAGATCTACAAAAAGAGCAGTCATTTTCCAAACTAATAGCAAACGCAGAAGTATTGTCTTACAATGTTGTTATCTTTTCTTTTCTTTTTTATTTTTTCTGAATTAGAAAAAGAAGGGAAAATTATAATGGCTTTACTCAAGAAAGAGTGGCGGTGGTAATTTACGTCAGTTAGATACTCAGCTCTGCTGCAACGGGTTGCCTTTGCCTGAAGAAAAGCCAAAATGAAAAAGACAGTTACGACAATTTTAATGCATTAAATGTCTCTTAAAACTTCTTTAGGTACCACTTCTAAAATAAAAAATGAATCGCTGAATTTCAATATAATTAGACAATTTAATTTGTTATTTTTATAAGGTACATTTATTCTGAAAAAACAGTGAAAGTTCCACTTACTTGACCGTCATGTTTTAAAGAATGGAATGTTCATATTGGAAGGGGAAGAAGTAGGCCCAAAACAAACGTAAAAATAAAAAAAAATAAAAAAGCAATATTAAAAATCTGATAAATAAGAACAGAAGAATGAACAAGGGGCAACCGAGTTCAAGCTCTAAGCAAGTCTGCTGAAATGAAAGTGATGAATTAACATGAAATGAAGAAGTTCATAGTGGGCATAATATAAGAATAATATATTAATACATTCTCATTATTTTTAGTCCATCATTATCAACAGCAAGAAAACGGAGCATAATGAAAACATATTAATGAATTGGAAGAATAAGATGCAATCATTTCATTTTCCCTCAGGTAATGAGTGGGATCAAAAATCTTTTAAAATTTCCTTGATTAAGATCTTACCTATCAAACTCTCGTTTCTTGTAAAAAAAAAAAAAAAAAAAAAAAAAAAAAAAAAAACTTATTTCATTCAAGAAAAATCATTCCGATTAAAGCATATTATTTGTTTTGTAGAGAAAAAATATTTTCATCCATCTTTTTTATTGAACTAGATTATTGGTTAATCCTCCCCTCGGACAGACTGAAAGCGCCGAACTATCCGTGGCGTAAAAGTGTGAATATGGGGTTAATGGCAGTATCGAAGTGATTTGCATTTTTGGTCAGTTCATTGACCTCTGTTGACACCTGTAATGAGGCATTTCGATTTGCATGACGTTTTTATTAATGACCCTTAATTGAATATTCAATATGAATCACCTTTTATAAACGTCGCTTTGAACTCGAAACCTTTTTTTGGCATTTTCAGTATCAGGTCGAGTTTTTTTTTAATTATTGATTATCTTTTCTAGCGTTAATGTTTCCGTCGAAAAAAACATTTCGTTCTTCAAAATAGTCTTCAAAGGAAAACAAAAAGTTAAAGTCTTTTATTACATGTAATGGTTCAGTTTAAGAGTGATGTGCTGAAAAAAAAAATAAATTGATTGTGGGAAAACGCCACAATAAACTAAAGGGGGAAAATGGCTGAAGACACAATAATATACTTGCATGAAAGTAATTTTAGTGGAAGCGATATGAACACAAATTGCTCTGGAGAGTGAACCAGTAGTAAGGAGAGCAAAAGTGTTGTGAATACAGGTAACAAAAGTAAAATTTAGGTTGTCGGTAGAGGAAGATAAGAAACACCAGAAAGATGATCAGCTTAGGCTGATACAGATTAAGCTGGCCTTATGCCAGCATTGGCCCTTGTGCAGCAGTGGTGGTGTATATATATATATATATATATATATATATATATATATATATATATATATATATATATATATATATATATATATATATATATATATATATATATATATATATATATATAGAAGA
>NC_089770.1:21930664-21965664 GCF_040412425.1 Macrobrachium rosenbergii | reverse complement strand
CAGCCTCATACCCCTTAACCTTTTTGAAGAAAAATAATAAATATTATTCTCTAGGGGCAATGGCGTTCAGTATAATAGAGGTTTCTTCTGCGTTCATTTGTACGAATCTTTTCTATAATACGTCTTACAACCTTTTCCTTTTCATCAGTGTGTATGTGGTATAGTGGGTAGAAACAGCTGTTATTGATGTTATTATTAATCACCTATTATTGATATTACCAGTAACCGAATAGGAGAGTCAAACAAAAAACACTAATCCACTATTCATGCAGGTCAGAAATTACTGTTGTTGTCAATAATTTCGACAAATTCATCGCAGTTTATAATCCGGGATAAAGGTCATGACGCCATTCGAGCGGAGCAGAGCAATATCAGGAATTATTTTCCCATCACCGGTTCCAATAACAAGATCAGCGACCGTATGGTTTTGCAAGCCAGAACACTTCTGAAAAATGGGCCTTTATTTTCAACTGAATTTACTCGACTCGTTTCCAGTTCATGTGACCGTAAATTTTATCCTATTTCGTTACGCCCGCCAAACGAGGCTGAAGGGATGCTATCCATTTTCCCACTTCTGTTTCTATAGTAATTGCTACAGAAGTCAGGTCCAGGAGGCTAAATACGAAAAGCGAAAAAAGCAAATCTCAATAATAATAATAATAATAATAATAATAAACTTAGAAATACAATAATGCCAAAAGAATTAACTACTTTATATCTGGCTCTTGTGAAGAGGTTACTTCACAAACTCTCAAGTGAGAATTTATACACTTATGGCGGTCTCAAGTCCGCGTAAAAGAGAAGTTTAAACGCAGCGTCGACCATTCCCCATAGAAATCAACTGGGAATGAAAGACTCTTGGAGCGGCACTCGAAAGAATGGTGGGACTGCAATGCTCACAAGAAGACCGAAAGCCGACAACAGAAACAAGTTCACTACACTGCTTGTATTCACTCTAGGGACCCCCAGCCGCCCCCCCACTAGAGGGAAGGGAAACACGTCTGAATGGTTGGCTGTCAAATTTGTTTCCGCCAAATGTCGAGGGTAATTCCAATGTTTATGTAACTTTCGGAATTCCTGCAGCTATTGCGATCTTATTTTTCAGTTATACTTTTTGTTGGTATTGCATGACAGATAATCTCTATTTAGCGTACAAAGGATATCACCGGGGGCTTCTTCAATATATAAATATATATATATATATATATATATATATATATATATATATATATATATGTGTGTGTGTGTGTGTGTGTGTGTGTGTGTATCTCATGAAACTTCTTTCTCTCCGTAGAGGTTGTACCTTGTAGAGGTATTGGCCTCCTGGTTTTTAGCGAGTGCTTTTGGAATAAATGTGTTAGTCCTATCTCTTCCTCTACCTGGGCTGCAATCCCCCTCACTCGGCCAACTACCATGTACTTCATTCTTTGCTTATGGATGTTTTAAGATAAGAGGTTAGTCGTTTCCGCCAAGTTTCATCGTTCTCGGGTCTCTTTCTGGAGTGGCAAGAATATAACGGTTCAGTTATGAGGACTGTTAACACACATACATACATACATACATACATACATACATATACATATATATATATATATATATATATATATATATATATATATATATATATATATATATATATATATATATATATATTTGTGTCGGCATTTGTGTTGTGTATATTAGTATGTCAGAGAGAGAGAGAGAGAGAGAGAGAGAGAGAGAGAGAGAGAGAGAGAGCGTGCACAGAAATGAAACAAAATTAATTGATTACAATTTGAAATGAGTCCAGTGAGAAATGTACAATGGAAATGATGAAAGTGATCATGAAAAAGGAAATAAAAATAAAACATATCAGGGACTTTTTACGAATCTTCCCAGATCGAGAGAGAGAGAGAGAGAGAGAGAGAGAGAGAGAGAGAGAGAGTCTCAGCGTTCAAGTTCTTGTTTACTTCCGGGTCATTCCATTAAACAGACGCTGTTTATTGAGACTGAAATTAACTTCTTAAGAAAGATATCTACGGATTCCTCCAAACTGATACTTTGCAGTTACGGCTCTGGTTTACCTCTGTCATTGGGAAAATAAAGTTTATCTATCTGTTTATCTATCTACCTATCTGTATATATATATAAATATATTATATATATGTATATATATGTATATATATATATATATATATATATATATATATATATATATATATATATATATATATATATATATATATATATATATATAATCTGATTATGATTAATTACTAGCAATTTAATGAAACTGATTCATTCAAGTGTACACTAACTCTGATTCATCCCCTTCGTGTTATTATTATTATTGTTATTATTATTATATTTTTTTTTACCCTACAGTAATTCGACTGAATCGTTTAGTATATATTTTGCTATTCTAACTTTATTTAATATTTTCATCTCCATTTCGTTGACGCTCACTTAAGCATGATGTTCGATTTTTACATGTTAGTCTCCCGTTTATCGAAAGCGCCCTTTTTAATTTATTGAATATTTTGTTGTGTTGTTTGGTAGAGCATTACATTTCCTCAGGTACACTTATCATGGAAATTGCAGCTGAACAGATAATACAGTGTGACGTCAGAGGACAGAGTTGGCAAGATCCTTGAAGTCAAGCGTCTCTTTAAAGGAGCTTAATTCTGACTTGTATCAACAACGTTACACTGAGAGCAAGGCCCAAGTCGTCTCTCTCTCTCTCTCTCTCTCTCTCTCTCTCTCTCTCTCTCTCTCTCTCTTTATATATATATATATATATATATATATATATATATATATATATATATATATATATATTTCATCCGCAGCAGTCATTTAATCATTCGACTTAAAAGGTGATTCACATTATACCATCACGTCACCGACGCATCACGTTACGTCACCGTCCCATCAGCCGTGCCTTCTATTCACACTATCCATCACGATCCCATTCATTTCGTGCCCAACCTCCCTGTAGTCATGGCGCCTCACAGATTTCGCGTTAAGAAACTTGCATTTATCACCGTCACGTCACGTCAAAATATTTTTTCAAAGAAAACGTGTCGTGAAGTGACGGTGGATGCCGTGTGCTTGATGGTGACGTGACGTGATGGTGTGAACAAGTCCATTTGATTACATGTAAGAAATTCTCACGTACTTTGACGTAACGTGATGTTATAATGTGAATCAGCCTTCACAAAATACGTTGGTGAAGTTCTGAAGATGTATCTATCCGTCTATCGATCTATCTGCCAGTTTTTTATTCGGTAAGTCCGGATCAATTTCCTATGCAATGAAAGGTCCAGCGACAGTTTTTCCAGAAGGAATTCCAGGAAGGTAAAGGAAGGATCTTTCTCCCGAGGAGAGGAGGACGCCATTGCGCCTCGAGTCAGCGTCATTAAGCATACCCCGAAGACTTCGCCGGCTCTATCAAGGGAGCGTCCTGGCACTAAGTGTCTATAGAGCTCCCAGAAGCAGCAGAGTTATAGACGTTCTTGTTTTCCAAAAGCTCCGTCCGCCCCCCTCCTTCCCTCCCTACCTCTTCCCGACGTACGGGTCAATGTGGTGCTGCTTTACTGAAATGAATATGCATATGGCCAAGAGCAATATCTGGGCTGAGCAAATACCTGCTGCATGGGGAATGCCCCAATACCCCCACCAGTATCTCACTGTGTATCTGTCTGTCTGTCAATAGTGAGCAAATTCATTTCTCTCTCTCTCTCTCTCTCTCTCTCTCTCTCTCTCTCTCTCTCTCTCTCTCTCTCTCTCTCTCTCTCTCTCAATTACACTGTTTGTAAGAACCATAAGAAAAACAGAATTTTCATATAAAAGATAAAAGGTATTTATATTCTTGATTATGTGTATTTTTGGAAAATAAGGGTGTTGTTGTCATGGCAACACTCATGAAGAGAATGGTGTTACTGATCATACTTCAGTGGTAATATTAACTATGACTCTATATTTCTCTTTGTCTTTTCACAAATAACCACAGCAACAGTCGATGTCTAAAAATCTTATTTTCATATTCATTTTTTCAAGATAGGGATCACTTCCTTGATGATTCTAATTAAAACAAACTATAGAAGAGAAATGACAAGCATAGTAAATTAAAGATAAAAGTTTTAATAGTAAAGAAAATGAAACGAAGGTTCCCTTTGAACAAGAAGACATATACGAATGTTCTTTCAGAGTAAACATGAATATCGCGTCACCAACCCCTTTATAATTTACTAATGATTGTGAGAAACTTTGAAATTTCAAAATCCATCACAATATGTGCGAGTAGCTAAACTCTGAACGAAGCCTTTTGATAGAAAACCAACCATTTGTCAAAGTTTGACTCGGTGTAACACGCGATAGAAGTTTTTTTTTTCCTCTCTCTCCTTATTTTCCAATATTGTTTTAAGTATTTGTGTGGTATTATGGCGCCTCCCGTAAGAGATGTCCTCTCAAGAAAAAGGGAGTCGGGTGGTGGAGTGGGGGGAGGTGTCATCGGTCGCACTCCCGTGTCTCTATCGACAGACTAAAATTCTGCAATGCAAAATCATCCACTGGATTTGATGACATTTTTATGCGTTTTTTTTTTTTTTTTTTTTTTTTTTTTTTTTTTTATTTAGAACGTTGCTCTCGGGTTTATTTTCTTCTGAAACCAAAGTGTCTGTGCTTCTTGCTGTTGTTCACATCATTCTTGATGCAGTGAACATTCAAGACATATGTTTGAAGTTCTGCTCTGCGGCTGCTGTTTGTGCTGCGTCTCCTTGGAACCTCTGTTTTGGACGTCTCTATACATGAGCACTACCTTGAAAAATTAAGCATTTAACGACTGATTAAACCCTGGAATCAGTCATGCTTAGAAATACTAAAATGTGTAAAATTTTTTTATGATAATGAAAAATAATTGAGGTCTGGATTCATTTTGTCATTTTAAATTCACACATATAACAGCCAATAATTAACAAGTTAAAATGATTAAAAATTAAAAGGCATCTGAAACTTCAATTGAGTGTTGATGCAAACTCCTGTCGATCACCGAGACGCTTTCGCTCCTTCCCAAACACGAAGTCGAAGGCCTGGGAATTCAGAGTCGGGTCCCACCGCCTGGGAGGTAAAACATTCGCCCATCGGAAGCGATAAGAGAAACCTCGAGGTGAGAAAAGAAAGAAAACAGATCATTGAAGGGATTTGTCTCTTGAAAAGTGGCCTGAAATTAAAATTCCGTAGAGATAACTGACAGGAGAGGAATCCCAAAATTGAAGGAGATTCGTCAGAAGCGTGGCGTTCCGTGCGTCGTCAGTAAGGAAGGCTTTGTTTATTTTTGCATTTATTATATATATTGTTATGTTGTGAGTCCGGTTGGAAGAGTTTAATTGAATTTTGAATGTAATTTTGCCTTAGGGGCCAACACCTAGATCTCAGAACATAAGCAATAAATGTAATTAATAGTATGACTTACCTTGAAATTGTATCTATTCAAAGAAAATAGGACGGTTGCCTTTCAGACCAGTTGGTTAGATGAAATTAATTTATTTACAGATTTGTAACTAAAAATTAATATGGACAGGCTGGCAGTTCAGCAATCAAGGCACATGCAATGTGCCATAAAAAGTGTAACTACAGTTAGCAAATAAATAAAAGTTTGACACGAATCTTGTAAACGGCTTAAGACTGGCTGATAAATTTATTTTACATTAGCACAACGATAACGCTGAGGGGCCCTACACGTGGCCCTTGTAGACTGTCGATTTCAGAAGATGGAATTGAGTCTTCTAAGGCAATTGTTCCACAAGGGCAGGGACAGAACGTGAAGAGCCAGATAACAGGATTCTTATTGCAGCTGTGCATGGAGCTCGCTTGCAAAAGATGGATTCAGGCCGCAAAAGTCCTGACACGTGGCCAGTGGGAGTAGGACAGAGAAGTGACCTTGCGCTTCAGAGGTTGGGCAGAGAGTGAGATCGACCTAGGTTGCGGAGGCGCCTGGCGCCCTCTCGATTCCAGCGGTGGGCACAGGACAGCGGTACATCTGAAAGAAGCAAATGACAGCCAGCACAAAGGTCAAAGGGAAATAGGTCTTATAGTTAAGACTAATTAAGGGTCAGCCTAGCGACCCACCTACTAACAGGACGTGCCCTTGTGCCCTAACGGCTTTCTGTCCCCCGACATCATACAGTAGTGAGGTGGGACGACTACATTCTGTCACCCCTAGCGGGGGTCTTCTCCAGCCGCCATAAAATTTGACTTCCCACCTAACGGACCAGAGAGCCAAATTTTCTAAATACATGAGAATATCTATCTATCTATCTATCTATCTATCTATCTATATATATATATATATATATATATATATATATATATATATATATATATATATATAATATAAATTCATTGTCACAATTTCTTCCTACAGCTAAACTCCTCCCAGTCAGGTAGACTGTGTCAGGGGAAACCATATGCCCTTTCTAGCATAGGTCATTTGGAGAGAAGGAAAAGATAAGTCGAAGGAGAGTAAGGGTTGACCCCGAAGATTATAAGAAACAGAATTGATATTCCAAAGCTTAGTAGTAGAAGGAAGGAAAGTCACTCAACAGTCCAATGTGAGGATCACAGAACAGACTCGTTGAAAAAGTCCCTATTATATTGTGAGGTCCAGAGCTGTCGTCGGGACCCTCAGGACATCCTCGCTTCAAAACAAAAGTCTACAAGACGCACCGAGACTCTCAGGAAACAGATCCAGGCTCCTGATTCAAACGATCTTTAATCCATTTTTCAGAAGCTACTTTATGTCCTTGTCAGAACTGTAATTACTAATGTATGTAAGGCATTGCAAGCTTTCTAACCATATGTATTTGAAATCTCTCCCTAATTTGTATATAGAATTGTTAACCATTCTTCAGGTGTGAGAAAACACCTCTGGCTGTATAAACATCCCTCTATTTTCCTCTAATGTCAAATGCTACCTT
Source organism: Macrobrachium rosenbergii (assembly GCF_040412425.1). Lineage (NCBI taxonomy): Eukaryota > Metazoa > Arthropoda > Malacostraca > Decapoda > Palaemonidae > Macrobrachium > Macrobrachium rosenbergii. The sequence goes on along the minus strand of NC_089770.1, from coordinate 21,958,708 downwards.
TCTGCTCGCAAGAGTTCTTAACCTGTCAGAGATTTTGTGTCAATAAATCAGAATACCTTGAACCTGCCTCGTACTCGCCGCCTCCTTATAATAATATATAAAGACTCAGCGCATAAATATGGCCTTGGCAGTGACAGTTTAGCGCTACGAATGATTCATAACGATAAACGCAACGCTGGGAATATACAGCGATGATGTATTTAGAGGCGGAATGAATTCCAACAACAAATTTCAGCGCTAGAAATGACAATGCATTTAGTTCTGCGTGTGAATTATCATAAGTGACAGAGCACTAGAAATGAATAATGAAATACACCACAACAGTGAATTTAGCGCTATGATTCAAACCTAAGGATTAGTTAGCAGCCGGAATGAATTATACAAAGCAAAGTAATTGATTTTGTCTCTATCCTTAAATATGTGTGTGTATGTGTATGTATATATATATATATATATATATATATATATATATATATATATATATATATATATATATATATATAGTAGGCAGGAGAAGGGCGCAGGAACACATAGGACCAGTACATACATTTATTCGTCTACGCGTTTCTTGACCCGTGGTCACATCATCAGACATCATCTACAGTTATAAATTAAAAGGGGACATTCAGCATAAATAGTTAAAAGTAAATATACACAAAAATAAAAAAATTAAAATAGAAAAATCAGTTGAACTTAAACAATCGCACTTAAATACATTTACACATTAAAGAACCAGTAAAAGAAAACTTAAAATGTAAACTTAAAATGAACTTAATAAAAACTGCTTAATAAAGGAACTTAAAAATAAACTTAAAGGTAGAGCAGAAGGCGCCTCTCAGGATGAAAGAAAACACACTAAAGAAACAACAGCATAAAAACAGGAGGAGGAGGAGGGGCGGACAAATGTAAAACAAACAATCATCATGCTATGAATAGGAACAGCTGATGATTGGCAATTTAGCGCCGGTACAATTCTTTGATGTTGAGACTCTCCATAGAAGCAATTCTCCAGGTTCCTAGCTTGGCCAATTATTCTAAAGTTGTTGTATTTTATTGGCGTCTTGCAACCTCTAGCGTGGGATCTTATATTTGAAAGTTCGGGATTAGACAATCTGCAACCCGTACGATAACTCACGCCCATGTGAGAATCGGCCCTGACCCTGAGGAGACGCCGAGTCGAGACCAACGTAATTCTGAACTACATCCGGGCACTTATACTCACGACGACGCCCGACGTCATCAAGGGACAGAGCCGATCCTTGAAGGGAAACAAAGAACCAATGGTTTTAGGATTTTGGTATTAATTTAATGTCAAGAGCACCAATATGTTTTGAATAATTTTTAGAAAGCTCCTTAGCAAAATTTTGATTGTTAGGTAAAAAACAGAGGCTTGCATATATAGTAAGTTTAGGTACGTGCATTTAGGCATTAAGGGTGCAAGTTTTTTTATCAAGAACTTTCTAATAACCTTAAATACTAAACGGGCAGGAAACAGTTGTTATGAAAGTACTGTTTAAGGAAGAGAATTTCAGAATGAAAAGAAAGCCAGTTAGAAGTTAGAGATAGAGCCCGATGTATTAAGGTATGAACAGAGTTAATTTTAAAGTTAATAAAACAAGAACTATAAAAATTGGAGCGAGACCAGTGAATGTACTTTTCCTAAAAATAGTCGTATTAAAATTGTCATTATCTTTGGTAACTAAAACATCAAGCCAAACCGTCTTGTTCCTTTTCTATAGTAAAATTAATATTACTGTGAAAAGGTTTAAAAATCTAAGCATCACTCATTTTTCAGTAGAACGAATGTGTCGTCTGTGCGTAAAATAGGGGCAGAAAGACAAGGGGCACTCCTCCGTATGTGCCCTCCAGGAACATGAAAATTAAAGGTGGGGCCGAGAGAGGACCCCCATCGCCATCCCATCGATCTGTTTAAAAAGTTGGTTATTGAAAACAAATGCCGTGTCCAGCACGGCTAACTCTAAGAGTGTTTTAAAAGATTCATAATTAAAATTACAATAAAAATCAGGGTGGGGAACAATTTGTTTAAAATAAATCAATGGTCTCCTCACAGGAACGTTAGTGAAGAGGATTCAACAGCCAAACTGACCATACAAATCTACAGATCTGTGAGGGACCAGAAACGGAGTTTCTTAAAGCATATACTTTAAGAAACCCGCAGATTTTAAAACGAAGGTCCTCTCACAGGATTCAGATTTGTATAAGGTCAGTTTGGATGTTGAATCCTCTTCACTAACGTTCCTGTGAGGGAGACCATTGATCTTATTTTTAAACAAATTGTTCCTCACCCGTGATTTTATATATTGTAATTTTAATTATGAATCTTTAAAACACTTAGAGTTAGCCGTGCTGACACGGCATTTGTTTTCAATAACCAACTTTTTAAACAGATCGATGGGATGGCGATGGGGGTCCTCCTCTCGGCCCCACCTTGTTAATATTTTCATGTGCTCCTGGAGGAGCACATAATGGAGGAGTGCCCCTTGTCTTTCTGCCCTTATTTTACGCCAGGTACATAGACGACACATCTGTTCTACTGAAAAATGAGTATGATGCTGATAGATTTTTAAACCTAGCCAACAACTTTCACAGTAATATTAATTTTACTATAGAAAAGGAACAAGACGGTAAGTTGGCTTTCCTTGATGTTTTAGTTACCAAAGATAATGACAATTTTAATACGACTATTTTTAGGAAAAGTACATTCACTGGTCTCGGCTCCAATTTTTATAGTTCTTGTTTTATTAACTTTAAAATTAACTCTGTTCATACCTTAATACATCGGGCTCTATCTCTAACTTCTAACTGGCTTTCTTTTCATTCTGAAATTCTCTTCCTTAAACAGTACTTTCATAACAACTGTTTCCTGCCCGTTTAGTATTTAAGGTTATTAGAAAAGTTCTTGATAAAAACTTGCACCCTTAATGCCTAAATGCAATGTACCTAAACTTACTATATATGCAAGCCTCTGTTTTTTACCTAACAATCAAAATTTTGCTAAGGAGCTTTCTAAAATTATTCAAAAACATATTGGTGCTTTGACATTAAATTAATACCAAAAATCCCAAAACCATTGGTTCTTTGTTTCCTTCAAGGATCGGCTTTGTCCCTTGATGACGTCGGGCGTCGTATATGAGTATAAGTGCCCCGGATGTAGTTCCGAATTACGTTGGTTCTGACTCGGCGTCTCCTCAGGTCAGGGCCGATTCTCACATGGGCGTGAGTTATCGTACGGGTTGCAGATTGTCTAATCCCGAACTTTCAAATATAAGATCCCACGCTAGAGGTTGCAAGACGCCAATAAAATACAACAACTTTAGAATAATTGGCCAAGCTTAAGGAACCTGGAGAACTGCTTCTTGGAGAGTCTCAACATCAAAAGAATTGTACCGGCGCTAAATTGCCAATCATCGGCTGTTCCCTATTCATAGCATGATGCGATTGTTTGTTTACATTTGTCCGCCTCTCCTCCTCCTCCTTTTTATGCTGTTTTCTTTTAGTGTGTTTTCCTCTTTCATCCTGAGAGGTGCGCCTTCTGCTCTACCTTTAAGTTTATTTTTAAGTTCCTTTTTATTAAGCAGTTTTTATTAAGTTCATTTTAAGTTTACATTTTAAGTTTTCTTTTACTGGTTCTTTAATGTGTAAATGTATTTAAGTGCGATTGTTTAAGTTCAACTGATTTTCTATTTTAATTTTTTATGTTTTGTGTATATTTACTTTTTAACTATTTATGCTGAATGTCCCTTTTTAATTTATAACTGTAGATGATGTCCTGATGATGTGACCACGGGTCAAGAAACGCGTAGACGAATAAATGTATTACTGGTCCTGTATGTGTTCCTGCGCCCTTCTCCTGCCTACTATAGTGCCTCCGATGTGTGGATTATATATATATATATATATATATATATATATATATATATATATATATATATATATATATATATATATGTGTGTGTGTGTGTGTGTGTGTGTATATATATATATATATATATATATATATATATATATATATATATATATATATTAGTACCATAATTAAAGATAAATCTAAATAGATAAATCTAAATCGTCTGTTTATCTGGCTGAATAGTTTTAATTTCCAAAGCATGTTCAACTGTAATCAGACGGAAAACGTAAATATAATCCCAGTGCAGTTTTTTTTTCTAATTATGGTGGATTAAAATTACACAGGACTGAACCGCGATTAACTTTCATTATATAAGTTTAAACGACCGTGCAAATCCTTTTTAAAAATAACAGTGATAGTGAGTTCATAGGAAGGCACGTGAATAAATCCTATTTATGTTTGGAAATATATTTTTCACGAATACTTATGCTTATTTTTTATATATATATTTTTTCGGTTTATAATTTTCGACCTTAAAATCTTGCTGAAGGTGCAAGATTTCTGACTACACGTACCTTTTATTATATTTTCTTTCCTTTTACAATTACACATTTAGTTTTCACAGGAATTTCGAGGAAAATGCACGTGTCGTAATCAGCCATTCCATAAAGTGTCACTGAAATCCATCCTTACCTTCCGAGTCCCCCTGTGAACAAATAGAACAGACATGGAAACATACACAGGTGAATACATAACCTCCTTCCAACTTCGTTGGCGGAAGGAAAAAGTAAACCAATTTGTGCTTTGTGTCTTTTCATTGCTTACGCCTGTAATGTGTTCATGCTTTAAGCGTTCCTGCAGATGAGGGCTTAAGAATGAAATATTTTTGAGTCAGTCATTTTTAACCATTATCTAACCTACGTGACACTAGTTGCATAAAAAAAAAGTTGTTCTAAATAAGATGAACAGAGAATACAATGACCATATTTTTTATATGAATTTTCTTACTCCAAATTCACAAATGCAAAAGTTCTTAAAAATTATATACAGTATATTATATATATATATATATATATATATATATATATATATATATATTTATTTATTTATTTATTTTCTATATATATATGTGTGTGTGTGTGTGTGAGTGTTTGGGTGTGTATGTATGTATGTTTGTTTTATCTAAATGAAGGAAAACACAACGTTTGTTAATAAAATTATGTAGAGAACTGATCCAAAGGGTAAAAGCATTTGTTAAGAGTATCTTCATCTGTGACAAGTTATGAGCACAAAACCTGAACATATTTAATGTAACAATACAGTTAAGCACTGGAATCCAAACTAATTAATATTTGAATCTCTCTCTCTCTCTCTCTCTCTCTCTCTACCTCTTCAGATTCACTAATCATAGTAAGTCTTGCTAAAGTTGCATTGTTATTTTCTAATTCTCACTTCCTCTCTGGTAGACTGGTAGCTGCAACTTCCGTAGGTGCTCCAGTGAATGGCGACCCTGTCCCCACCAGTCAGGTTAGGAGATGCATTTTCATCAAGGCTGGCAGCCACAAAACCAAACCGAGCGAGGCAAATCGTCGAGAAGGTCACACCGAAATTAAACCAGAAGTCCTCAGGACAAAGCTGATGTAAGCCAATGATTGTTTGAGCCTATTTGTAGATGTGTTTGTGGGTGGGTAGTTAGGTTATCAGAATGGGTAGGGGTAGAGGAGTTGTGTTGCTTGGAATTGTATAGGAAAAGTGGTGGGTTTGAATGTGTGGGAGAACTCTATGGTTTCTAGGGTGATGGAATTTTTAAAAGGAAGACAAAGATTAGGCCTATATCCTTATGAAGCTAGAGGCTACAGAGGATTTGAAACCTCAGCAAACAACTCCCTTTTGTACTTTTGGATTTTGAGAGGCTGGGAAGGAGGGATCCCAGTGCAACGGGGACTCAAAAATGGATCATTGCTTTTCTGCCCCATTCTGGAAGTGCGTGATGTATAAGGGTAACCACTCCCTGTAGAGGCTGTCATTGCTGATGGCTCCACTGCTCTAATGTGACAGCTTTCGTGACATGTTGGAGTCCTGGCCTTTCTTTCCATTTAACCCTACTCTCTCTCTCTCTCTCTCTCTCTCTCTCTCTCTCTCTCTCTCTCTCTCTCTCTCTCTCTCAGCTGTTTATGCTCATGTTATATTTCCTGACGACAAAGAATATTGGAAAACTTTTCCACGCAGAATTTTATCTTGCCAGCCAAACACGCGCATGCGCGCACAAATACGAAGGAAAGAGAAGAATTTCCGCTCACGACATGTAAGTGAAAAGACGACGGGTAAAGAGTTAATTATTAAAACGATTCTTGTAATCTTTGGATTACTCTCTTCAGTGACTAAGGCTGCCCCTCTAGTGCCAGGCTTTGGAATTCTCTTCCTGCTTGCGACCTTCCATAACCCTCAGTTCGTACACAGGGACTATGCTCTTGGAATGGGCAAAGGATTTACAATAATTTTAAAACCTCATCTCAAATTCCTGCTAATTTTTTTGGTGGTATCATCTGCAGTGAAGTATTTACGAGTATGTCGAATAAATATTCAACTTCTCAAAAAACGCAAAATTAGCTCTTTGAATTTGTCAATAAAATTAGAACATACTTTGAACAAAAAGTCTTGGACTGTATTACTCTCTAAAAATACACATTCCTATTCCAAAATGATAGGTATTCAAGCAAAAAGACCTTTATCAGCTGACTATCTGCAAAGCAAAATTCCTAAAGGAATACCTCTAGCCCAATTTTTTGGGAGTATGTCTGTCATTTGGTTATTCATCACATTGACATTATTATTTTATATATATATATATATATATATATATATATATATATATATATATATATATATATATATATATATAAATATATATATATATATATATATATATATATATATATATATATATATATTGCAGTTAAAGTAAAAAAATATATTTGTAATATCTTTTCCTGGATATATCATTTATCAATGAATGTACAGAACCCCAAAAAGAAAGGCATAGCAAAAACAACCTAATGAAATAGACTCCAAGAGATTCCAGACATCGGATTAGTGGAACCCCTTCCTTCCGCCCCGCCATCTCTCGGGAGTCTTAGTCTGAATGTAATTGCTCTCTTCTCCTAAATGAGCCATTAAGGATCCTCTAATCATTAATAAGGCTAAGATCGTTAGCTCCACAGGGTAGAGGGGTAGGGTCGTCTCTGATAACCTCCGGAGAACTGGGCATCTCAAAGTGGTGGCCTCGAGTACCTGTGAGGGAATTCACATTCCAGGTCATCGCTTATTTGTGGTGCATTCCAAAATCTGTTTCAGTCAAGATTTCCATTTCTTCTGCATTTCAAGGTTTTCTTTTTTCTTACAATCCTGCTGGGGTTTTTTTTTAACCTTTTTGTTCTAATTATCCACTACGACAAATGTTAGGAGGTTCTAAGAGAAAAATGGAAACAGAATTTTCTCAAGTGATTACCAATTCGCCTTTATATACTATGATGCACTTTATTAATTTTCCAATAGGTTTTAATGGTTTGAATCAGCTTTGTAATATGTCTGTTTTCGTGCATGCGCCTACTGGAATGGGAATCAGACATCACTGAACATGCTGCTTTTATTTAATTATTTTCATAATCATTGTAATGAAGCTTACGTTTATATATATATATATATATATATATATATATATATATATATATATATATATATATATATATGTATAGATATATATATATATAGATATATATATATAGATATATATATATATAGATATATATATATATAGATATATATATATATATATATATATATATATATATATATATTTATATATGTATGGATGTATGTATATACATATATATGTGTGTGTTTATCTATCTATCTATCTATATATATATATATATATATATATATATATATATATATATATATATTATATACTGTATATATATATATATATATATATATATACATATTTCTATATATATGTGTGTATGTGTGTGTGTGTTCCTCTAAATTCGATAGATTGCTGTTCGAATCCATGGTGACCTGTCGGTCCAATAAATATTGAGAGAATAACATCACTATGCCTCTTTCGACAAGTTAACGAGGTTCTATTAGCACCATCTGTCTGAGGGTCCGTCAGTCAGGCTTTCCATAATTATATTGCTCCGCGTCGTTATTAAACCGTATCCTTGTAATTCCATTCCGGTATTATGGTTAGTGATGAATAAATTTTTGACACATTGTAACTGGCGATGACAGATGATTGCGGTAATGATAAAGGTGATTGTAACAGGCTGAAAACTTGCTTTGAAAATGATAAGTGGTTTGAGGTTAGAATGGACGTTAGGCAGGGTAGTGCTCTAATATCGTTATTTGTTTGATTTCCAGATACAGGGCTTAGGAAGATAAAAAAACCTTATGTCGAGAGAATAGTTCAATTATCATATAGAGATGACCAGGGAAGAAGTGTAAGTACCTAATGCAAGATGAAACGTGAGCCAGAAGGTGAAGACATTAATAATATATCAATTTTAAGAATTCCCGAACTTACAACCATGAGTCGTGGATATTTCCATCTTTGGTTAGGGACCAGCTACAAGCAGTTTGTTTGAATGTACTAGCGTAATAAAAGTTGCAACGGGCTTAGGTAGACTGAGAAATAAGGACAATAAAAGAGCAACGGACTGTGAAGTTTGTTCATGGCTAAACATAAATATGCCAAAACTTATTTTAGCAGTTGAATAAAAATTATAAAGTAAAGTTTCATAAGTTTTAGAATTTTGGTTATTTCCGATATTAAATTTGTCTTGAATTATCTACGCCTCTTCTTTTAGGAAAAAGTAAAGTATTTAAGGAAAGGCTGAAGTCTTAAGCGCTTGATAGAATGTTTTTTCGATATAAGGTCTTAGGCTGAGTTATGTAAGCTCAGAAGAGCCTTTAGGCTACGCCGGGGGATGTAATGAGAAACTTTGGCCTCTCAGAATATCAATGAGCAGGAAGAGGAGGTGAACGAAGCGAAGATTAAAAAAGGATATGTTGAAGATAAAGAGCTAATAGATAAATGGAGGATAAATGGGTTGAAGAATTGAACTGGCAGATGGCACTAACTCCAGGTAGAGTCACCCGGTTGCACATTCACCAACTGCATTAGGTTCGGCCAGACGAGTGAGAACGGGCGCGCGCTCAGTCTTTCGTTAGTGTTTTTACGTAAATCCCCAACGGGTCTGTACCAAATATGCCGCAAACTCTATAGTTTGGGCGTGGTAAACATTTTGAGATTATTTTCAAGAAGATTCTATGGTTAGTTTTTAAGATATGGCGTCCCGCTTTTTTCAGGGAAGGTCCCGAACCATAATAGTTCGGTCAATCCTTCATACAATTTATTCCCGGAATTTTGAATTTTGTACACTTGTATGTACCCTGAATCATTCAACCCCTTCTCCCAGCCTTTCCTTCTTGTTTATAAGAGGTTGATTGTCACCTCTATAAAGAGCAATCCAAATGCAAGGATGAAATGGAGAGAAAACAAAGGCAACAAAAGGGGAAAAATCTTTCTATTTCTATCAAGATATTTAGTCATTTGATGAAAAATCTTCTCCGTTAGAAGTTCGCTTTCGTTCGATTATGAAGATCTGTATTTCATCCTTCTTTTGCATTTCTAGTACAGGATTTTCTCTCTCTCTCTCTCTCTCTCTCTCTCTCTCTCTCTCTCTCTCTCTCTCTCTCTCTCTCTCTCTCTCTCTCTCTCTGAATTCTTGAACAAAGCCTTGCCCAACTTTTTTTAATACCCACCCATCAGTTTACCATGACGAATAAGGTCGACGAAAAAGCCATAAATTTCTTTTAATTCTGACAAACAGTTGAACTTGTAACCTAAGAAACATTTCATTTGCAAATAGCAGTTCCTATCCCCAGTGATCGCTCCTTCTCTTATACTCTCTTGTAACGACGTTGTTGTTTCGTTACAATAATTATACAGGTTCTTACCACCCGTAAGCAATCAGAACCTCACAGGACATAGCCTTATGTGCTTGAACACTCGTGGAACAATCAATGGAATAAAAATTACTCAGAAAGGGGTAAAAATACTATGAACTCTATATTGACTGTTTATTATAAAACTCAGGATCACAGAAAAGTCTAGTTAAGGGAAGATAACACATTCACTGCACAAAAACTTGCTAATACAACTATCACACAAGGGAAGAGAACATTCACACTTGATGGCAGGATAGTTGAAGAGAAAGACAGAAGAAAACCTAAAACTAATTAACAACCTTAAACCTAATTAACAAAAATTATATACATCCAAATAAGAATATTTACAATGGCAAGTTAATTGCTTTTAAAAGCAGCAGAACACAGGCCGTAGGTCAACACAAGGCAATTGCTGGTAAGATGGGCTGACCCACGTCAGCGACGTCCTAAAGAATAACAACTTAAAGATTCAATCCTTACCAGCAACACAAGAGTCAGTGGGCATTATGACGGCTCTAAGAAGACAGCGCAGCGGTGGCGGCAGTAGCACATTTAGGAGGCAGTAGCACAAATAGGAGGCAGTACAGTTCTGGAGGCAGTAGCACATTTAAGAGGCAATAGCACATCTAGGAAGCAGTAGCACAGGTTGAAAGGCAAGACGTGCCACCAGGACTGGCACACGTAGTCGTTACTTCGACAACAGCAGAGGTGTGTCAGACACACACACACTTACACAGAAGGATCCCTGCAGACTCAATAGAGGACCTGGACCACGGCCAACCAGGCAGTTTAGGTGGGATCCCTGAGAGACTAAAATTCCACCAGAAGACACTGCTTGACTAACTGCCCCTCCAGCGTAGACAGAGAGCAAGAGCTGTCCTTTATGGTGATTTAAGAGCCGACGACACACTGTCTTCAAAAGGCCCCGCCATGGCAGAAGTAAACAAACAGGTCTCCAACAACGACCCGTCAAACTGCTTAACACTCCAGCCACCATACAAACAATCGTACATGCAAAAAGAAAACAAACAACTCATGGGCGGAGTACCAACAATACAAAGAAACAAGGTAAATAAAAAAAAGTTAACTAAACTTTTCGTGACCGAAACAAAAGCCTTCAAAGTTACGTTAATTTATAAGGAAAATAAAAAGACAAAAAGGTCACGAATGATTAACTGGACATGATTCTGACACTCTACAACAATTTTCTCCACAGACTATAGACAATAAAAGGAGTGTCTAATGTCTGTGGCAAACTGTGTGAATAGTACAGGACATATCACCGATTGATTAATCAACGTCCATTTCTTTATTCATAATTAGGGAAGAGGAACAAGAAAAAGAAATTGGCGCGTAAATGTGAGTGAATCACTGAACAACAGTTTATTCACCTGTGACGTCATCGTTGAATTCTCTTCAGACTAACTTTGTTTCCATCGTCCTTGCAGACACAGGACTGGACATATCTCCTTTTTCAGATGCTTCAAGTTGATAGCAGATGTATGTTGTCATATCACTTTGGTAAATAAACGAACGGGTTTACATCCCCTGTAAATAAGCGAATGCTTTCACATCACATCACAGAGGCATTTGCATCCATCAGCAAATAGGCAGCTTTCATTAATGCAGGAAAGCCGCGGCGCGTTGCCTTTTACTTCATTCACGAGAGTATTGGGCGGGATTATACATGGAAGTGGATTTCATTGCAAATGTGAAATGGGGTTTATTTGTTCCCCAATTGATGTCATCATTCAATTTCAGCTGTACACAAAACACGCTGGTCCCAGTAATAAACATCGAATGAGGACTACTATTCCCATTGGCTCTTATTCAGATGTGGTTAATAATCCGAATCCATCATTATGCGCATTTGGAAAACAACTATTTTTGGGGTTTATTGCTAGAACTGAAATACATGGAACGCTAATGCATAAAGCAATAAAGATCAGTAGAGAGATTTTGTATTAGCCAAATTTAGCATATTTCAAGGCTCATATACACAAACTTTTTTTTTGCTGAGGAGTATTGAAGGTATTATGTTAATGCATACCTATATTTAGAAGACCTTCATTTTAAAACAGTATATAAACTGATAGGTTCACACAAACACATGCATACATACGTACGTACAAACCTATCTCAGTATATATATATATATATATATATATATATATATATATATATATATATATATATATATATATATATATATATATATATATATATGTATGTATGTATATGTATAAAACAATAACAGTTAAAAAATAAATCATGAAAGTAAGATTGTCTACGTTGCTAGTACAGAGATTAGAACCCCGAGGTCAGGTTACGAGCACCCAGTGCTGCCTTGTAGGTTGACACCTTTTCAGGTAAACATTAGAACCTTAGTGGAAAATTGTGGCCTTGCTCAGGGTAAACACCAGAAAGGGAGACCTTGGTTAAAAACGTGTAGGCAAGGGCAGTGGCCGACAGCCTTAGTTAAATAGGAATTGTGCAGTAAATAGCGTGGTGCTGCAATGGAATGTAATTTCACTGTTGCTGTTTGCCCTTCTCATAGATTTTATAATGAAAAATAGTCGGTGATGGAGTAACAATACACACTTAATTGACTTACAATATGCAGATGATACTAATCAGCAAAACACCACAAAATTCACAAAGCTTACTTTCTAGAATGCATTAAATATCTAGCGAGGTGGGACTCAACATTGATGTGAGAGCGGCCTAAGTAATGAAGACAGAAGGGTGAACTAACACAATGTGAAGAGAGAATTAATAAGGTTATGTTCTTTGCACAACCTCTGGGAGAATAGTAAGTGATAGTGTCAGATGGGCTCCTGTGACACCAGAAGAGTGGACGACACAGACCTACTTGGAAGAGAAGTATAAGACTGAGATTTGTGGAGTATAGAGCACAGGAAACGAATGAGTGGCGGAAATTCACTGAGGCCCCTTTGCGTCATGCGGCTTTGGAGGCGATTGAGATGATGATGCATGAATATGTAGATGATGAGTTATCGTCATAAATTCTTCCCTTTCTCTCCGGCTTACTTTGTTTACGTTCTGAAGGTAAAGAAAAAAATTACAAAAAATAAGTTCAGTAAAAATAATTAATTGTTTACATAGAATCGATAAAACACTACTCGAATAACAGTTGCCTCAATCGTGTTATCTACTTTCACTACCTTAAATAAGTATCGACCTTACGCTGTAAAGGAGTTTCAATAATTACTGAGCAGCATTTCTTTGTTGCAACCTCATTTACAGTCACGGAAAGCAAGTAGCCAATTGCACGTCTTTTTCGGACGCTGGAAAACAAGTGTGTCAGTCGAACGGCATAGCGCACACACACTTCTTCCATTTACTGAGGATTTGAGATCGCCTTCAGTATGATTCAGTTGTTTTATTCGAAACTCTTATCAAGATTCTCATCTTTCCGTCCTTTGGGGAAATTCTTGGAAGCGCTTTGTGTCTGGGATTGTTGTTGCATTCAATGCAGAGTCTTGAGAAGTAAAAATATTTGTGGCAATGTAAAGTGATCGACAAGAGTGTTTGGAGAACCAAGGAATGGGATTGGCTGATAAAAAGAAGTTATCAAGCAAGAACAAAGAAGTAGTTATAATTTGTATTCGGAACACATTGTACACAATATGTATTTGCTCCTAGACGTATTACCATCTCAGTATAACAAAATACAATGTGTATCTACGTATTTTTCTTTTGGAGGAACAACAGTCGGTTTTCATCAGAAAATACATGATAAAGATGATTTCCTTTTTACTGTGTTTGCCATTCAAACAATCAAACAGGCTTTTAAAACGATCTAAAAATGAAAGGCACTCCTATAAGTCAAAAAAGGCAAATAAGGAAGGAACAAAGGTAAATTTACAGTGTAAATAAAACAACAATAAAGTTATTTGAATTAGATTAGATACGTAAAGGAAGGAACACTAAAACAAGAGAACTCAAAAAGACTATGGAATACCATAATGTAGTGATATGAAATAGACAGGGATTTCAAAACGCTGGTTCTACTTCTACGAACCGACGTTAGCCGACTAAGTATAGCACCTGAGGGAAGCACACCTGCCACAAACAGTGTCACAGTTCCTCCAGGTGATGAAGAAAACTAAATTGAAAGGAAGCAGACGACGAATTTATCAGTGTTACTGACGCAACTCAACAAGTGACGTTGCTTTTTTTACCGTAAATAAAAAAAAATAAAAGTGCCAAATCTGAAAATATATTTTCTTAGCTAGGACTTGATGTTACGTTTTATAATGTGGACATTATTGCTATACTTAATGTGAAAAAGCTCGTAGAATTTTGTCTTGCATCAGCCAAATCGATTCTTATCTGATACTTAAAACGATCCTCTCCTACTGTTCATGAAGTACGCAGACTCTCATTGACGTGCGCTGCCTGGGAAAGGTTATTGTATTTTGAACCCTGTGCTATCCCGAGTATTCTTACTTCAAAGGATAGGTGAGTAGGACATTTGTAATCTTTTTTTATCGTAAAAGGAATCAGGCTGTATTACGAATATTTTTTTAGGGTATAGGAGAGAAGAGGGAAACATAGTCAGTGCGAGAGTGGAAAGAGGAAGCAGCGTAAATTTGAGAACGATGAAAGAGACTGTTTAGAATATAAGGAGGTGTATTAAGAGACTGAGAAAGGAAAAGGCGCCTGGAGTTATGGACTTACGATTGAGATTCTGCCTCATGGTGGTGTATCACTGAGTGTTTAGCAAAGACTGTGCCAAGTATGTCAGTATGTAGGTACAGTATGTGGATGTAGGTGAAGGAAATGGTTTTCCTTTTGATAAAGGTAAAGGTGACAGAGAAGACTTAAGAATTACTGAGGCATGACACTGGTTGGCATACCATGGAAAATTGTATTGTAGGATTTTGATTGAGAAAATAGGATGAGTGACAAAATGATCGGTAGGGGAAGAGCAGCATAGATTTAAACAGAGAGTGCGTGATTCAAGACTCTGTTTTGAAATACTTTTGTTACGTTAAGAGACTGTAGTATACATGGATCCACAAAGAGCCATGTTGGAATTGAAAGAGCTGCAGGAAAAATGTCGGTGCATAAGTATTTAGGAGTAAGTGTAATACATAATAGTAGAAAGAAAGAAGACTAGTAGAATAGGTGAAGCAATCTCAAAGTAGATCTGCTTTATGGAAGGGAAGTCTGGATGTTGAAAACGAAAGAAAAATAGTTTCGTGCTGTTAATTTTAATTGTTTTTGTAGTATAAGTGGAGGAAGATGGATTGAAAGGGCGAGAAATTTTCAGATAATGTGTAGAGATAACATCTGCCAAAATTGCCTCGTTTGCGCTGCTTTCGCCCAGAAATTGGCGGAAACGCTTAAAATTTTCCCTATTTTACCAAATTCGGCCTGAATCCCCCAAAATTCGCCAAAATCGGCCAAAACTGGGTCTCGTGTGCTGCACTCTGAAATTGCAAGTACCATTCCTTAAGTTAAAACAACTTTGGTTCCCACACAATACAATCAGTGTTCCAACTTAATTGTTTTTATCCATCCGTCATGCAGTCATTCAGTCTCGTTACTGTTGTCATCACTAGAAGTGTTTTAAAGCTAATAAAATTCTGTCAGTCTTAGAGCAAAAAAAAGAATCATGACCAAAAAAAAAATTCAAAGTAGAGGTGAACTGTGCAGTTTGTGTAGAGGGCTTCGACATGCTACTAATGAGCCTTCTGTATAGGTGTGTAAAGTAGTAAATATGAAAGCCCCGAATTTTTTTGCGACAAAGTAAAGCCAGTTGCGGGTTTAGGACGCGTCCACACTACAGCAAAACGTCATAAACATACGCCGGTAATATATTGCATCCATAATACAAACAGATTGAAAACAAAGAATCGACCGTAAGTGGAGAAGGAATCTTCGGCAGAAGCTGGATAACCGTTTGAAGCACTGGTTGAGATCACTACTCAGTCGTTAATTTTTATCCAACCTGTTTGTGATGTGTCTGCGATAAGTTACCGATGCGTGTTGATGGCATGTTTTACTATAGCATTGACGCAAGAGATAATAAGCGAGAAACCAAAGCGGTACAGACAGTTTGAGAAAGGGCAGACCAAACCGTCTGCTTCAAATGTCACAGCCTTCTGCAATCTTTGATCATTTGATGTTGATATGTGATCATCTATAAACAGTAAATTAGATGGAGTGCAGAGAAGGGATAAAGTGAAAACTGTAAACTGAAAAGCTGAAAAAAATTGGCAAATATTTTGCACATGTATGTTTGAGCGGAGTGCATATAAGAGAGAAGACCAACACTGGCGAAATATATTTTTTCATGTGTTTACTCGTTGATGCAGTTGTTACTTTTGTGAATGAAAAGAATTTATTTCTGATAACACTCAGAACTTGTTTTAAATCGAATTTGTTTCCTCTATTTAGGTTATTTTACTTCAGCTTTTCTTAGGGAGATTAATTTTTGTTAGAATCGAACTGGTGAAATGCATAAAAAAGTAGTTTAGAATAATAAACTAGAAATTAATTTTTGTTTTAACTGAAGACAGAAAAAAGAAATAATCCTTTCTAATACATCACGGTGAAATGTTTGCTCAGGTGAGGAGAACAGTCAATTAAATTCAGATATTTGGAAAACATAACAAACGCATCCTAACATGAAAAAAAAAATCAAACATCAGTAAGAGCATGACTATAAATTATTAATGCTGAACTTGTAAAATGTTCATGTGGTTTGGAACACAAATGAAATTTTGAATATTCCATCGTTTTTGTTTCATGTATTAATTAATTAGCACCAGGAAGACTCGTATCTGCCATTAAGAGAGGGAGAGAGAGCATCCTATGCAGATGTCTGCATTAGCGAAGAAGCAGAAACTAACGCTAATGAAATCATCCCAGCAAAAGGTGGACATGAGGAACATCTGCAAGGTTCCATTCGCACTCTTCCTGAGTGCAAAATTTGACCCCGATTTATTTTGCTGAAACAACCAGAGCGAAATTCTGAAATGTGCGCGAAAGGAATAAATAACTCTTTGTGTTTGTAGTGTGACGTAAGTTTGTGAATGCGTGCAAGCTGTAGTCTATGTCCATATTAAAATAGATGTTAATCCACATATATTTCTTTTGATTTTCATCAGCATTAAAATTAAGATGAGCTCTAAGCAGAACACTTTCGGTTTTTCTGTAGGGCGTGTGATTCTAAGAAGATAGGAATAATGTTCACATTCTCCTCGAAGTATAGAAACACTGACGATGTGCTAAATGCTTATAAATATATATATATATATATATATATATATATATATATATATATATATATATATATATATATATATATATATATATATATATATATATATATATATATATATATATATATATATATATTTATTTATATATATATATATATATATGTGTGTGTGTGTGTGTGTGTGTGAGAATGCAGGTTAAGCAATTCCCATATAGGGGATGGTCCATAAAAAAAGACAAACAGTCATGACCTGTTATCTTTTGACTCAAGGATGAATCCCAGTTTACAATTCTCCAGTAACACAAAACATTATCAAAAGAGCATCAGACCATTTTCATGCATTCCTCTATTCCTGGATACTAAAAACTTCCACTGAATATATCTAGCACTTCTTGGTGTTCCTCTTCATTTTCGCAACATTTTCCGAGTACACACGTTTGTCACCATCTCATCGTCGTTCATTCTCTCCGCATAACCAGAACACTTGAAAACACTCATATCTATGTGTTCTCTTAACTGATTACTTTAGCACTTTTTTATATCTCCATGTTTCTAACCCATTCAGTTTTTTCGCTTCGTATGTACGACAAACATTTCATGTCAGCACTCACTTTCAATGTCTTTTGTTCGGTTAATAATCAATATTAGCATATTTCAACATATCATATTCCGCTTTAGTCGTAAAAACTTAAGATTGCTCACAGCTCTACAATATATATCCTTATGAGTCCTTTTATGAGTCCTTTTATAGGATCTCACTTTTCTCATGTAAATTTTTTTTATAGCCGCCTCAGTTACCTTCAGTCCAATAAAAGGAATAATTTTCTTCTCATCCTTTCCTTTGGTACCTTTCCGTCATCCAGACATATGCAATCCCAACCACATTGTTATAACTGTGCCAAAACATTTCACTTGTAATTTCTTCAGCTCTTGTTACCTTTCTGGCAACCTCTTAATTGTCATTCTTACATCTTCAAAATTACTTCTACCTACACAGTCAGATTTACATGGACATTTTCCTGCTTGAATCAGATACTTTTATAATCATAATCCCTCCATAACCTTCCCTTGTATACTACATTTTGTCATTGTTAAGCCACTATAATTTATAGTTTCCGCTACCACGTTTACCTTTAGACAAACGGACAGTTATTCCCCTCATCCGCTGCCCTGAATCTTTATCTCACCCAGTCATACCTGACACACCCTGAGCCGCCACTCAGCCACACTTTCACTACAGCACTGCAGCTTCTGACTTGTAACCCCATCAGTTTGCGGTGTCTGTCCGTTCTTCTGCTTCTTAATTGCCCTCCGTGCATCTCAGCAGCCACTTCCCCAAGCATTCTCAAACTAAGAGTAACCCTCTCATTTCTTTCATCATTCAGTTCTGCCTTTCTGCTGTCCTCAGCTTTTGACAGGTCATCGAAATACTCACCCCATTGACCCTGGACTGCATTCTATTCAGGCAGCAGTGCACGTCAGAGGTCAAGAATGATTATCTAGATTAAAAGTTAAAAAAGAACAAATTAATTTCATGATGTCATATGTGGATGCAATCGATCCTCTCTTTTAGATGAATAATCATTTGTATAAAGAGCTGTTTGTTGGGGCTTTTGAATAAATGGCTTGATACTATGAAATCAACTCCAGTCCTCAAATATTTGTCAAGTAATATTGACTTTCTCAGTACCTCCATTCCTCTCTCTCTCTCTCTCTCTCTCTCTCTCTCTCTCTCTCTCTCTCTCTCTCTCTCTCTCACACACACAGACTTGCAATGTGCCTAGCAAATTGTGTCATTTTACAGAATAATTTAGATTCACATTGTTTAATTCTCTCTCTCTCTCTCTCTCTCTCTCTCTCTCTCTCTCTCTCTCTCCTACGAAGTCTACCAGCATGACTGGCCATTGGTAGCTCTTTCTCTCAATAAACAACAAAACCTTCTGTCATTTCGAAATCTGTACAAAGAGGGACTGATTCCAGAGACTATCGGGTTGTCCTTGACAGAACCAACACTCGACCGAAGACGTCCAACACCTCGAGTGCGAGAGGACGGAGTTCTCCTGGGAAGGAGCGCCTTTGTCCCTTGATACTGGGACAAATCAGGGTTCGACCGGATTGGCAGATAAACAGCAGGAACAGTGTCAAAGGAAAACTCCATTTCAAAAAAGGCCGAAAAAGGGAACAAAATAAGGAATAAGGAACAAAGTAAAGAAAATCAGTAAGTAAACTGGAGGGAACCACATCTCATATTCATATGACTCTTTAAAAATCGGGAAAATCTCTAAAATGAAAATAAAAGCGTATTAATAATATATAAATAAAATAATACTCTTCCCAGGTATTGCAACTCAGTAAATATCTGCGTCTTAAGTAACAGTTA
The DNA here is from genome assembly GCF_040412425.1 of Macrobrachium rosenbergii. Lineage (NCBI taxonomy): Eukaryota > Metazoa > Arthropoda > Malacostraca > Decapoda > Palaemonidae > Macrobrachium > Macrobrachium rosenbergii. The sequence goes on along the minus strand of NC_089770.1, from coordinate 21,939,190 downwards.
TGTAGCCTTTTATGCGTCGGTTAAGTAGCTTCTTGCCTGCTGGAAGACAAATTCTAAAAGTGCTTTAAAATGAAGCATCATAAAACTGATCGTTAACATGAACGTTTAATACTATATACTATACGACGAAAGGATTGAAATACAATCTTTCGATTATTTTGGGAAAATAATTTTTCAAAATAAATGAAACGAGTCTGTAAATGCATGAACACGTCTGGAAGTTTAGAACTTTTTGGCTAAGGATCCTAGTGCTTCTTTGTACTGTATATCGGAAATATGGACGCATGTTGTTTACACAGGCCTCCTTAAGGTATATTAAAGGCTCAGTGCTTTTGCTTTTCTTTTATAAAGTAAAAAAGTCAGCCCAACGCTTAGGCGGGATGAGGGAAAGGGGTGATCCCCACCCCTTACCCGAAGGAGTAATTTTCAAAGCAGTGTCTTTTTTTAATTTGTAATTTCCGGATGGGACTCGAATTAGTTTCCTCTCATTGGATTCCGCCACGCTACCGACCAAGCCACGAGATTCCTAACTGAGAAGTTGGTATCACGGAAAATGATAACAACAGTACTCACATGTAAAGGAACTGAAAATAATTATGAAGCTTCGGCATTTACGACAAAGACGGTAGGGATGTTACTGATATTACATTAAATTTCGTTTTTTTTTTTTTACTGTCAGTCGAAATTTTTCCTGTCTCTAATGTTTTATCCACAGCAGTGTGCATTTTAAAATCCATAATGTAGTAGTAATTCATTGCATTGCGTCATTAATTCTACTTGATATTTGTAGAGAATATACCGGGTGTTTCAAAAGTCTGTGTCACATTCTAAGAACTCTTATATCATGAACTACAAATGGTAGCGTGATTGAACTGGTACCATTTCAAAGCTAAAAATGTCAAGTTTTCTTCTGTTAATTTAATTTTAATTTAATTAATTAAATTTAATTTAGTTTTGTTTTTTGTCTCTTTTCAGATCCAGTAATGTCATTCACAAAAGAGAAGTCATTTTGCGTCCTAGAATACGCTAAACCGAATCATGGAATTCTCTTGTTTTGTGAATGTGGTTACTGGATATGAAAAGAGACAAAAAGCAAAACTAAATTAAATTTAATTAATCGAATTAAAATTAGATTAACAGAAGAAACCTTGACACTTCAAGCTTTTAAATGGCACCAGCTCAATCATGCTACCATGTGTAGTTCATAATGTAAGTGTTCTTAGAACGTGACACAGACTTTTGAATCACCCGGTATTCTAAAGACAGTCGTTGAGTCTTCCTCCACGCACATGCAGTATATGTGTATCATTAATACCAAAATAGCTCTCTCTGACGACTACAATTTCCTGTATGTCTTCTATCAATGTGTATCCAGTACTTGATAGGAAAAAATAAAAATATAACTTGAGTAAAATATTTGTTTTTTTAAAACTTGTGTTTTTCTAATGTATGCAGTATTTACAATATATTCTACATTTTATATCTTGTATGTGTGTACACCGTCATTAGCTGATAAAACACCGGCGGTAGATTCGTTTTCAACTCCTCTTCAGGGAAATGTTTTTAATGAACGTCAGAGAAAATAAGGGCGTAATTATGTTCATGACTGTGTGCAGTATACTCCATTGTATGGTTGGATACATCCACGTTTCTCGAAACTGTTGTTTATGCAGAAGAGGGATCATCAAAGGCTTTATTTTTCTTTTTTTTTAACCTGAACGTTCGTGTTATCGAACTCTCTCACTCACAAAGGCTGAGCTAGTCTTCGCCTTGTTTTCGATCTTGGCCCTCATAATTGTTTTTACACTTTTCTTGAGGTTGGTGAGACTTGTGGAAAGCAGCAAAACCCGAAGCAACAAGTTCTTTTCACGGAACATTGTGCCACATCTGTCAGATTCATCAGGACCAATTATTATGAAAGATTATTCGGAGGTAGGAAAAAATCATAAATACCGTTACAATATTACTTTGGCTGAATTCAGTCGTAATTAATATAAGCTGATAAGAAAATAGATTTCCTTGAGAGTCTGGATCGCTAGCAGAAAAATACTGTTTCAGTGGAGGGTAAAAAACATAGACAACTCATCAGAGAGAACGTTCATCAGCAAACTGCTTTGAATGATTATGGAATATACTGCCATAACCCTTCTTCTTAAGGAATTGGACATAATCTGTTAACTTTCACGCACTTTGTGTTAATAACATTGAACTTTGACAAATAAAATCCATAAAGTAAAATTTAACTGGAAATAAAACCCAGAGAACCCTGTCGTGTTATATCTGGGGCTCTAATAATTAAACACATTTGAATAAAGTCGAATAGCAACAAATTTACCTCCACGCAAAAGCACGGGAAATGTTCTCCTGAAAGTGTGAGAGTAAATATTTAACAAGACAAGTATCCGAGGCAACGCCCCACGGTTTTGCTGCGGTAAAGATAACGGTATTATTTGACGATGGCTACAAATTCCTCAGATGAGACGCAGAATAAGTCGCTTATCTGCAGAGGACCTAAGTATATGCATGGGGACAATTACTGAATAGAGGTTAATCAGCAGATATAATGAATGTGGCTGCTGCAAGATCCTGCAGTGACAGTGACGATGTGCAAAAGGAAAGCAGTTTTGCTGTTCACGTTACTACTCCTGTTCCTTCTTTCGCTAGTGGCACTCAACTTGAATTTCTCAAGGAAACTTAACAGAATTCTCATCAAACTCAAATTCATAAAGTGGCCCTTTATCTATTCAACAGCAGTCTACAAACACTTCAAAGTGAGCTGATTTCGGAACTTTGTATTTGCTATACAAAATTAAAGATCTGAAGACATCAATAACCACAGCCTTTGCAGCTGTACTCAGCTACCCAAAGGATATTATTTAGATCATTGTCATCGACATTTTAATGACGACCTAAATGTTGCTGAGGCATTTCGTAACATTTAACAATTAATAAGAAAATAAATGTGTATTAAAAAGAAGGAAGTTGTAAAATATAAATTGGTAACGATAAGAGACGTATAGTAAGAGAAATTTTGTGATGACTCATTGCGAGAGAGAGAGAAGAGAGAGAGAGAGAGATGAAATGACATAAACCCGCTACAAGAAGAAGGAAGCGCTCACTCCAGGAAGCCCGAATCTCCAAAGGAAAACCAAAGGGAATCTCAGACGAAAGAAACTTTTAGTCAAATAACTGAAAACAGAGATCGAGATGGGAAGAAAGATTCCCCCTTTGCTATCCTTTTGTGTCTTCTCCGTTCTCTCTTTATTCTCTTTATTCGTTCGATTTCCGTTCTTTTGCGGACAGCAGCCAGTGAACGGATTTTGGAAGAAAGGGGATATAGATATGAGGGGAGTCGAGTGAATGAATGCTTTGATACAATTTTTTTCACTAACAAATAGATAGATAGATAGATGAAGGATGGACTTGGGCGGTTAAACCAAATGGGAAGTAGGTGACTATCAAGCGTTTCTGAAAGACAAGGCAATTGTGAAGTTCATTGATTTGTAATAAATAACTTGAACGTGATGGACTGATTCTAGGTGATTCGCATGAATCAACTAACATCTAAATAGCTATATACTGTATATGTATACGTATATATATATATATATATATATATATATATATATAATATATATTATATATATATATATATATATATATATATATATATATATATATATATATATATATATATATAATTATATATTATATATATATATGTGTGTGTGTATATATATAGATATATATGTATATGTATATATATACAGTATATACTCGTATATATATATATCATATATATATATATGTATGTATATATGTATATACTGTATATCAACAGTAAGGAGTTTTCCCCTAGCAGGAGGAGAATCCAGAACACAAAGAAGGAAATACCCACTGTCACATTTATCCCTTATTTGCTGAATCATGGCTAGCTCTTTGCAGAAAATATCCTCAGCGTTAGCATTTGAATATAACGCTCCTAAGTACTGGGTTAAACCTTAGTACTTACGAACGTTATATTTTGAGGCTTATGTTGGAAATTCCCTGCGTCATTCCCTCCATCTCGTGGATATTAAGGCTCTTCTGTTTCAGTACCCTTTCCTCTCCATGTATCCAACACTTGTTAGGTCTTCCTCTGTCCACTACCCCCCACCCCCCTCCAGCGCTTCCTATTTGATCAGTAAAAAATCCAATGTGTCCCTGTGGAACCAAGCAGTAAATTAGATACCTGGCAGATAGGTGACTGTTGTCGGAGACAGAGCATGAGGCCATAGCCTCTGGGAACCGAAAGGTTAACATCATTTAGAGCCCCAACTGTATGAGGAAAAGTCAGGATATATACATACATACATACATACATACATACATATATATAGATATATATATATATATATATATATATATATATATATATATATATATATATATATATATATATATATATTTATATATATATATATATATATATATATATATATATATATATATATATATATGAGTATACCAAACAAATAAAAGGTTTATATACTTAAATTTTAAGCAAGGTCATGATTGTGCAATTAACATTTGTATTTATGAAATTATACAATATAAAAGATACACAGCTCAATTTAGGGCAATGTAGATAGATACAGTAGATTAGGAGATTAATTTTACAGCGCTGTTCTCAAAGCACGTGTCGTTTTAACATTGCAACGGGACAGATCCAGTCAGTCGATATGTCTTGAGCAGTAAAGGTATCCAAGCTGCTTACCTCTTGGCTTTCATATGAAAAATTTGTTAAGACTGATTTCCACTATAACAATAATCACATAAGGCCTTTGATTATAAGGGAAAATAAATTGCACTTTCCTGTTTTGCAATATAAGGCGAGAAAACGCAATAACAAGGCATTTCTTTTGGTTAATACTTAGTTAATCCGGTTGATTCCGAAGTGACTTCCAGACAGCGCCATTCCCTCCTGGCAGCGTTCCGTCCAGGACGTCGGTCTTGGTTCCGTCCTTCCCCTCTTGGTTAGTCTGGCATCTTCGGTTGAGTGGTTGGTTCTGTCAAGGGCAGACTACTGCTCTCTGGGGTCGGGTTCTCGTTGGATGTTGCTCAAACTGAGAAGGAAGAAGCTGCTGGGGTAAATAAGGATAATATAAAAATTGCGGATCACGAAGACGTTCCCCTGAAGTCTATGGCGAGGGTTCAATCCCCGCAGCCGACCGGTCAGAGAAGGCGGACACTTTGCTATCCGTGTAGACACCCCGGGATTACGTATGTAATCAACGGATAGGTTTGCTGAAAGCAAATGGGTGTTACAGACTAATACACACATAAACAAAACCACTCCAACATCTTCTAAAAACATAACAGACACCTTACACGCCTCGAACTGTCGACCTACCCGCCCAGTTCTCCTCGCTGCTGGGAGAAAGGGAGCTGGGGATTTGGTACAATACATGTACACATTCGTTACCGGGGTCTAAGCGATGCCAGGCAGGGCAGCCGATCGAGGCTATGGCCTACCCCACCGCCAATTCAAAGTCCTTCAAAAGAAGGCATCGTGCTTACCCCATATAAAAATGGAAAAAAAAAGGCACGTTAAAACGAAGAAGAAGACGTTCCCCTGTTTGCCCGTGTGTCTGTGTTTAAGTCTGTGTTTGTGTGTGAGGGAGAGAGAAAGAACTAGTCAGTAAGATCTAGAAACTGCTACTATGATGAAGCTTAACAGTGGACTATTAATTTCTTCTCCCTTGATAGTTTTCAGTTTCTTCCAAAGTGTGGTCTGTGTAAGTAAATATATAACTGGCTACAAGTAAAAGTCTTATCCACATACAGACATCCACATAAATTGTTATTATTTCAACGATCCATCTTGACTCTTCACCTTCTCTGTTGACCTCGCGAGTAGATTACCTCTTTTATGGAAACATCGAGATCACTATCAGTCCTGACTCTCATTTCCGGATTTATGAAAAGACGGCAAATGTATGCGTCCGCTTTCGATAGATCTCTTTTAATCCGCTCTCTGCAGAGTGGAAATATCCATATATGAATATAGGTCAGCATCGGGAAAAATCCTTTGAAGTATATTTCGAAATATATATATATATATATATATATATATATATATATATATATATATATATATATATATATATATATATATATATATATATAAAACGTTTGTCAGTTGATGGAAATATATATAAATACTGTTCCATTGATTTAATAATATGAATATACGTGAGCTTTTCGATAGATCTCTTTTAATATAGTGGAAATATATATATATAGGTCAGCATCAGGAAAAATCCTTTGAAGTATATTTGAAATATATATATATATATATATATATATATATATATATATATATATGTATATATATATATATATAAAACGTTTGTCAGTTGATGGAAATACCACCACTAATATAAACCTACTGTTCCATTGATTTAATAATATGAATGTACGTGGAACATCAAGCCACTCTCCCTAAGGGTGCGTCCACACAGCAGTAAAACATGTCATGAATACGTGTCGGTAGCTTATCGCGTACATTTCACAAATAAGTTGGGTGGAGAACGAATCTTTGCAAATAATGTTTAGGAGAAAGAATAAGTCGTTGACCGGTATCTATGCTGTTTATGATATGGGTGCAATAAATTTCCGTCCTGTGTTTGTGACATGTTTTACTTTAGTGTGGACGCATCCTTGGACAGTGTGGTTAAGAGATAAAGAGAGTCAAAGGTCGCTGCCACTTTCATAATCTTACTGCTGAACCTCTCGTGCAGAAAACTCACACTAGAACGCTTTTTTATACACTTGCATAGGAGGCTCACCATCACTGCGTCAAACTTGTTGCTTATTCCCCGGCTTTCCATTCCCTTTTCTTAACACTACCTCACTTCCTTCATAATTAAGGTCCTTCTGTCTTGCACTTCCTACCTCTTCCTCTTGTCCTCCGTCCCAGAATTTTTAAATCATACACTTGAATATGCAGTGTATGTCGAGGGTTCGATGAGTTAGGAATATTGTTTCTAAGGAAGTGTATGAAGTGGCAACTGTTGTAACGGCTTTGTGCAGTGTTTATCCTTAATTGTCATGTAAATTATATATATATATATATATATATATATATATATATATATATATATATATATATATATATACATATGTATGTATATATATATATATATATATATACTGTATATATATATATAAAACATATATAATATGTATATGTGTATGTATATATATATATATATATATATATATATATATATATATATATATATATATATATGCAGTATGTATATGTATACTGTATGTATGTGTTTGTGTGTGTGTATATATATATATATATATATATATATATATATATTTTTTTTTATAAAAGAACCGAACGCTTTCATGTATTTCTGGTCATCATCAGGGTTCACGTTCAAGTGCTAAGATACTCAGAAGATACTTACTAGAAGACGTCGTGGCAAGATAGCCTTACATACAATTGTGATGCTTAATGACCTACTAGTTCTAAAACACCCTTTATTAATGTTTCGTCTACTTTATACATAAGTTAGTCTTTACTTCATTCATAAATTATTAGTCTTTTAATAATAAGAGATTCTGTTCAATTTGTTTCTTACAAAACATCATTTCCTTAGATTCTATCCAGTTAATCCCGTGATGTTGTTTATCTGTGCAAATACATGTAATGCATTTGACGTGGTACTTGTTCTTACACTTCATGTTGTTTCAACAGAACAACCAGCGTCTTCCCACTTGTCCAACGCATGTTTTATTACATTCTTGTCATGGAATCTTAAAGATACTTCCACTATTTTCTCGGAGAATTTCTAGTTATTATGTTCTTAATTGTCTCTAGTGCTTTAGTCATTACTAATCCCTAATGGCATGACCATTCTAGGATGACAGCAAAACACAAACTTTTTCAGGCCAATTGAAATGTATTTCTGTTTTACCGAGTTGTAATGCTAATAGCTCTGAAGATCCAGTGAAGTTAGTTATAGAGTTCAAAAGGTGCGAAACAGATGCGAAACAAATAGCATACCTCGTGTTACGATAACATTATAATTCATGAAAAGTGCACGAGTTGATGAGAATAAATTGAGATGTAGATATGTGGTCTCTTTTGTACTCATGAAATTATAACTTATCATAGTAAGCAGCATACATGAACTATCAGCAACATTTATTATTCCAATAACGCAAAGAAACGTTTAGAATTTCGCTCTTTGGTGGAACAGGAAAGCGGAAGCTTAAAGAGATCTTGCAGTTCGGGTTTGTGTGAATGGAGCCTAACTGATGCAAAGTCAACACGCCAGTTCAGAGAGAACTTCATGAAGGTCGGTTTGCAACACTTCTTCGGTAATGCGTATATTTGCTCTCTCTCTCTCTCTCTCTCTCTCTCTCTCTCTCTCTCTCTCTCTCTCTCTCTCTCTCTCTCTCTCTCTCTTTAAGTTACAGACACTACTCATGCTCACGGTCATTAATATATCGGACCACAAAGAGGAC
>NC_089770.1:21808164-21925664 GCF_040412425.1 Macrobrachium rosenbergii | reverse complement strand
AACTGAAAAATATATAGTTAGATTTATATATAATATATATATATATATATATATATATATATATATATATATATATATATATATATATATATATATATATATATTGTCAAGGATTTATCCCTCCCTCATTTAGCCGCCAGTGCATCATTATTCTTGTAATGCAGTTCTCCTTTCATTTGACTATCGGGACAGAGAAAGCATGGCGGGCAAGGGAGAAGCAGTTGTATTGCAAACCAGAGAATAGCAGTTAGCGCCAGTTTTACTAATGTAGGAATCCCCTCCCCCCACTCACCTGATCTGGGGTAAAGAATGTAGACCCCTTTTCACCCCCATCACGTGATGTGGGAGTAGTTAGGTATTGCAAACTTAAGGGACATAGTGGGGCTAGCCGACAGGTAGGACCTTAACCTTTAAGTACTTAGTCTTAAGGATCCTTTCTCTCCTCTGTTTTTGCTGGCTGTATGACTTTTGCAGGTCGGGGTAGGCCTAAATTTCAACAAACAAGCCCCAAGCCCAAGCGCATTCTCGGAGATGGGGTCAGAGGCCCCCGATATCCAGTCAAAGACGCATGTCTGTGTTCCTTCTGCTCTACGCTGGGTGAAAGCTACCTTCGACAAACGGCTGAATCAATTGTGTTTTGGCGCCAACAACTGTAGATCAGGTTCATGAATCGCATATAGTCAGTAAGCCAGCCCTTTCCCTCCCCTGAAATCCCTTGATTTTTCCATTCCTTTAAACTTCAATTCCTTTCTCCACAAAAGCCTTTCCCTTTGTTAAGTCATCCTGCTTCGGCAGCCCATAACTCGCCCCATAACTTGCCTTGAAATCAACGTAAACGATTCAGTGATAAGCATCCCAATATCCCTTCCCCAGTGCAAATTAAGGGCAAATTAGTCTAAGTGATATAAGTGTTTGAAGCTTCCCCCCTTTGTGTGACGGCGAGCACGTGTTCCGTGTTTCAAAAGCCCAATCCACTACGATTCCAAGATTGTGATTAAGTGATTTCTTATATTTATCATCTGGGCTACGTAATGTTTAGAATTTAAGAACGTGCATTTGTGTAATTTTTTTATGGGGAGATTTCATTTCCCTGTTGTGTGGTATTAACTCCTGACCTCTCTTACAGGAGTCCTGTCCTGCCCAGTACGTAATCATATGTCCTTGTTCATGACTGCCATCCACCTTTCGCAACCATTCCTGAGCGCAGCCTGAAAGTGGCAATCCCGTTGCTACAAGTGCATCATCGTAATTAACTGATTCCATTATCCTGGAGCTCACCCCTTTCAAAGAATAACCATCAGAGACGATTTAATGTAATTTTAACCTAACCGAGTTATTGTTAAATGGGGATGATTGTACCTTGGCACCTTCATATTTACATTGCTTATTTGCCAAGTACTGCATTATTGCTCTACTGTATATAATTTATGTGCCTGTACTTTGGTTACATGATACATTCTTTTTCTCTCTTGCATATTTGCCCCAGTCTCTGTAAATAAACCCCTTTTAATTGTAAAAGAAGTCTAATTCCAAATGGCGACCTTAATCATGTACTTTCAATCCAGGAAAACTCTAAGGTGAGTTTCCAGTAGTGTTTTGTTTATAAACTCGGGCCCTCTTGGTTGTTTGGCAGTCAGTTACACTAAATTGTTCCAATTCTCTCCCCAACCAAGGCCCCAGTTTATAACTATAGTTTATAATATATATATATATATATATATATATATATATATATATATATATATATATATATATATATATACAGGGTGCGGCATAAGTAACGCCCTTTGTTTAAGTGGAACAAAATTAAAGCCTTTTTGATTATCCTTTATTTTTTCGAACATGAACGTATTGCCACAGGTTAATAGATTAATATAATATATATATTAACAAAATTAATATAATGCTTATTCGGTTTAATACTGCGGCATAAGTAACGCCCTTTTTAATTTTATATCTTATAATGTATATTTTCTTTATTATTTTCTTTAATTAATTTGCTAAATCTTAATTTTTTCAAATATTTTATACAACCATGAGATTAACAAAGGAACAGAGAGTAAAAGCAATTCAGTTGTACTATCAAAACAATAAAAATGGTGCTGAAACCGCAAGATTGTTATCAGCTGAATTTAACATCCCAAGGGTGCAAAGCCGAAATATCATTTGTATTGAACATTATTAAACCGAATAAGCATTATATTAATTTTGTTAATATATTATATTAATCTATTAACCTGTGGCAATACATTTATGTTCGAAAAAATAAAGGATAATCAAAAAGGCTTTAATTTTGTTCCACTTAAACAAAGGGCGTTACTTATGCCGCACCCTGTGTATATATATATATATATATATATATATATATATATATATATATATATATATATATATATATATATATATATATATATATATATATATATATATATATATATTTCATAACTATATTTCATAACTATGGTCTTTCAAGTTAATTTGATCTGCTTTAGGCAAGACAGGTATTCTCAGTTATATCGGTTCTGTTATTGTTTTTAGAAACCAAATACTTTCATCCTAATCCTGATTTCCTTAACGTGGAGATTGCATCCTAACCTTTTCTTTACACAGAGTCTTTTTGTAGACTAACATTTCGTCCAATAAACTACGTCAAATGTTTTAAGTTTTATGGCCATAAGCGCACCATCGCGGAGAAAATGTATCCACCTTTGAATAAAGGCTAATGGAAATATTTGTGTGAATTCCTTCCTGATTTATAGAAACACCGCTTTCCATGTACAGCTGATATCGGATTCCGTCAATTGTGAACAAATATTCCTCTAATCAATTCTCATCAAATTCGCTCCCATTTGTAATCCCTGCAAATACTGCAGTGAATGCATGCAACAGTAAATATTTAACAAGACAACATTGTCAGGGGCAACAGGCCGCGGCTTTGCTGCGCTGAATAAAAACTCCTGCCTTTGCCCAGTGGACACAGACAGGTGCCTGTGTCATGTGAAGGAAAAGCTTTCGATGACTTTCATACTTTATCTTTACGCTTACTTATTTACAATGGGATATATCGGTTTATCAGAGATATTTCCACCTAATGCATCTGAATTCTGATGGCATCACATGAGAGAGAGAGAGAGAGAGAGAGAGAGAGAGAGAGAGAGAGGTTTACCAGGCGGGAATTGAACGATTTATACAGCCATGATGGTTCACTCGCATATTCGCATATTTTTTTACCTTTCAGTATACATGACCATCGTTGTTGGGACGCCACTTATAATAATGACGGATGCGGCTTATTACCTTCTGTATATTATATTATTGAATTAATTCGTGAAATTCAGTGGCTAGGATGAGTATGGTAACTCACCCCCTCCCCCCTGCATTTGTTCGTAAAGAAGTTATTGTTCAATTATTACTTATTTTACGTTAATTAATGACTGGCCAAAAATGCCTTCAGCCGAGGATGAGATCAGTTTCTTAATTTATTTTCCATTTAACTGAGTGGACTACAAATATTTTGACCTTTGAAAATATAGGTGAATTCTGTAAACTTCCACTGTGTTATAAATCCCATGATTCCCACGATTTGCATCAGAATCCTTTAATTAGTAATGTTTTGGGTAAATATAACTTAGCGCACTTTAATCCTACCTGACATTGTCATTGTTTTTGTTAATTTTCATGTAACTTTCTTTTATCGGATTACTTTGTTCATGTCTGTAAAGAATTAGTCAACACTTTTGTGGTTATGCATATTTATTTTTTATTTGTTTTCTCCTAAAAGGTGTATACTTGATAGTTTTATTTGTGTTTGACTATGTTCATTTGGCTTTGACTACGCAGTTTATTCATTTCTTTCAATATTTGTTCATCTGCCTCTGTGCTTCTGTGTGAGTCATTCAGTATTCACCTCCTGTGGGATTTTCCTTGTTGCTGAGCTCATCAAAGATTAATTTTTATGTTCGACGGGTATGAAGACATGACGGACTAGAATTCAGCGCTTGGTTGGGTGGGGCGCGGTCTAGCATGGGGAGAAGGGACTTTAATATCGGGGATGTGACCCAGAGGTCAGCAGAAGGGGAGTCAAGTCGATGTCATAATTAACCAAAGAAAAGACCAGAGAGCAGGGAGAAGGTTGAAGATTGAAGCAGGTGGAAGTGAAGGCACTCAATTTATTTCTTATATATATATATATATATATATATATATATATATATATATATATATATATATATATATATATATATATATATATATATATATATATATAATATGCAGTATGTATATATTGTATATATTCTTTCCCTGTTTATCCAAATGATTTTTTGGCACAGAAAATTTCCACATTACACCCACCCACAACCATGCACTCACACACACATATGAACATACACACACATACATATGTACGCACACACACACAATCTGTATGTATATATATATTGCATATATATAATATATATATATATAAAAGATATATATACACATAAAAATTTCTGAATCGCAATCAGATCGAACACCAGTCTCTCAAATGGCAAGACAGGACGTTACCAAATGACCCACAAAGGTCATACAAGAAGTTGCAACCTAAGTACTTTGGTACCTGGTGTTTTTACTGACCCGGCCGCCGCATAACGTTCCAGCGAATTTTACCTAACTTCCTGACCACTAGTGAGTCAATTAGTAGCATTTCATTCGCCGGTATGTTAGGCAGCAGCCTGCCCAGGAAAAGCCTCAGGTACAGAAGTACTTAGGTTGCTAGTTCTTTTATGACCTTTGTGGGTAATTTGGTAGCGTCCTGGCCTGTCATTTGAGAGGCTGGTGTTCGATGCCCATGTGAGTTAGAAATCTTGGTGTGTGTATACACACACACACACACACACACACACACCTGCAACCTATTTATCCCGTGGGAAGCTTTAAACTTTCAAGTTTAAAAACCAGTCAGTGTACATAATCATCTTATTTTCAGGTCTGACAACAAAACAAGAAAATAAAGTAAAAATCGCTAATACCATACACGGACATTGGAGTACAGTACTGTAATATAAAAACGAAGGCTATGTAAAAATTGGTAATTTGCAAGCTTAAAAATTAAACCAAAACAATGCTACAATAAATACCTGCAAAATAAAATCACATATATACAAACTGTAAATAAAAGACACAGCATCTTCGTAGACCTCTCGTTGTCACTGAGGGAAGGTTTCAGGTTCATAGTGCCAAGGCTTTTCACTACAGACATCACCAAGGGATCCACTCGACTGGAGAGAATGGAAAAAGAATCTGGGCATAGACGGTAATCACCACTTTCTGCATGATCACGTATGACGCTGTATTGTTCTAATGGATCTTCCTAGATGTTCAAACCATCCTAGACGTGCTTGGCGCTTTGTTTTTCCCACGTAAATGTCATTACAGCGGTTACACTTATATTTATAAACAACATAAGATTGTAACTCTGAAGATGTTTAAACCATCATAGACGTACTTGGCGCTTTCTGTTTTTCCCACGTAAATTTCATCACAGGAGTTACGCTCATATTTATAAAGAACATAAGATTGTAGCTCTGGAGGTACGATGTCTTTGTACTTGAACAAGCTACCAGTGGTGTACTTAGGTTTAAATACTACCCTGACTCTAATTTGGGATAAAATTCTCTTACAAATTTCATTAGTCTATTTTTATCAGAAAACTATAGCACCGCTTGACTGGCTTTTGAAATAGTTACACTTCTTTTTTTTAATACTAGGGAACATTAACTTTTCCAGCTGTTTGCCAACAAATGTGTCTATGAAAGTAATATCAAAATAATTTTTATGAAACATTTCTTTTATAAGTTGCAATTCATAACAAAAAGAAACGTAACTTGAACAGACATTCAAAGCACAGGTCACGAGTGTAAAGACCAAATTACGTTTATACTTTATAGGAATAAATGAAGACAATTTAGTTGTGAGTACTGTAAATGTTGGCTTCCTGTATACGGATGTTGAAACAGTATCACTTTTTAGTGTTCTGTAAAAGAAAACTATTGTGACGGCTTTGTCTGTCCGTCCGCACTTTTTCTGCCCGCCCTCAGATCTTAAAAACTACTGAGGCTAGAGGGCTGCAAATTGGTATGTTCATCATCCAGCCTCCATTCATCAAGCATACCAAATTGCAATCCTCTAGCCTCGGTAGTTTTTATTTTATTTAACGTTAAAATTAGCTATAATCGTACTTCTGGCACCGCCGTAGGTACCAACAACTAAGGCCACCAACTGACCGGGGCTGAGTTTCATGGGCCGCGGCTAAAAATTTCATGGGACATGGCTGAGGCCACCACCGGACCGTGGCTGAGTTTCTTGGGCCGCTGCTGTACAGAAAACTCGATTGCATTTTTTACTCGCTTTTACTTACCAGCACGTCAAGGAAAACTAAAGCATTCTTTTTCTCATCTTCTAGAGTAAATTCAATATTTTGGAGTTTAGAGTTAAAATAATCAAGAAACACGGGTATATGTTCTTCAGATCCAAATATTAAAAATGTATCATCTACTTATGTTCGGCAAAACAATCTCTTAAAAGTATTGGGACAATTATCAGGCCAAACAACTTCGTGAGGAGATAAAAAGGCATTGTCCTTTCAAGTAAAGACGAATATTTACGTAAGATGCAATTCATTCTAAATAATCACACTAAATCCGAAGCAGTTAAGGACGATATTCTTTTAAAGTTACTCAATAAAGAAAAAAGAAAAAAAAGAAGAGAGAGAGAGAGAGAGAGTGAGCGTTATATAACTTAGTAGATGGAAAAGTATAACTGATCATCATCACCCTTGTGTTTAAAATCCCCAAGTAGAAATTTTACGCAAAGATAAAAATCAAGAAATTAAAAAGAATTAATCTCTTCCCAGTTTACTTCTGGAATAATTTTTTGTGACGACTGTTCTAATCAAGGTGACCTGATTAACTTCAGCTTCACGTAGATGAAGCTTCATTTTACACAAAAATCTTTTTATTAAAACTGGACACGATTTTTTAACCGAACATTAAACTATTTCACTGGTCATTTTATGTACGTCCCCAAAATCGTAAAAAGGAAGTTGACTAATTTTCCATACTTCTTATGAAGTGAAAATATTGACATCATAGTTTAATTGCATAATGGCAATTGCCGTGTCAGATCAATCAGTTGAACTTAAGTGATGTTTTTGCGCTGTCGTTCTGTCTCTATGAAAATTAAATTTATTTTTTATTTGAAATGCATACTGATTGTGAACAACAACGATAGCAACAGCAATAAAAACAGTAGGAATAATAACGAATGACGTTATAAATAGTAGCTGCGTCAGCAGAGTTAATACTGTTTCACCGTCTCCATTTGTCTCTATGTTCCTTAGAAACGTAAATGGTGTCACAGAGGATGTGGAGACAGTCGGTTATTTTCATCTTTGCTGACTCAGATCTATGAAAAGTAAGGCTTTAAATGAAGTATTACAAAGGGCGTTAACGTTTCATCCTTACGCGGAAGAGCTGATCACAACAGGTGTATGGAATACAATGAATTATGGATAGGCTCAGTTGGTACGTATGTGGGCTTGCCAAACGAAGTCGTTGTCATAATGATGTCATCTTGATTTTCACAGCTACTTGGCTGACGCCCTCTTACCTCAGGCAGATCTTGTCTCTGTTTCAGTGGACAGAGTAAAATCCCCGACAGGTGCAGGAGCAGTGACATCAATGCCTACGTCAGGGGACAATAACCTATTGTTCCTCTACACAATGCTCACTGAGTACTCGACCGTGCAATACACAATAAGGAAATCAGGCAGATCCTCAACACGTGACATACTCAGGTATCTCCCATTCCCACCAGGATGCATCATTGCCAGCAATGGTATCCTATCCCTCTGATCCAGGCAAAACCATCAAGTTCATAATTTTCTACAAGAATAAAAATTCATCGAGGCTTCTCATGACAGATAATCGTGCCTCACCTCTTCTCGATACTTTGAAGACAAGTTTAGTCTACACATTCCAATGGCGCTCCTAAGGATACCCAAGCACCTGCATTTATATGACTAGAATGAGCCTCTGGATCCAAGCCGATTTCGAGCCGCGTTCAAGAGGACGCCATTAGAAAGCACTACTAATAGGAGAGACAGTTAGACAGAGCACAATTCATGCTATCGAGGCTATTACCACCTCACCCGACAACCAACTCTTACACGTCCTACAGACATCCCTTGTTATCACCCCAGGAAACGCTTCTCCTTCCCACTTCTAGATCCTTAACATCCACATTCACCCTGGCTGAAATGCTGGAAACCTGCCATGAGATGCAACCCAAAAACCAGCGTCCCCGGAACACTAATGACATCTCGCCTCCCCTTTGGCGGTCAGAGATGACAGCATACAACCTTCACAAAGTATCGAGAAGAGGTGAGGCACGATTATCCGTCATGAGAGGTCTCGATGAATTAGCGCCATTGGAATGTGTAGACTAAACTTGTCTTCAAAGTATCGAGAAGAGGTGAGGCACGATTATCTGTCATGAGAGGCCTCGATGAATTTTTATTCTTGTAGAAAATTATGAACTTGATGGTTTTGCCTGGATCAGAGGGATAGGATACCATTGCTGGCAATGATGCATCCTGGTGGGAACGGGAGATACCTGAGTATGTCACGTGTTGAGGATCTACCTGATATCCTTATTGTGTGTTACACGGTCGAGTACTCAGTGAGCATTGTGTAGAGGAACAATAGGTTATTGTCCCCTGACATAGGCATTGATGTCACTGCTCCTGCACCTGTCGGGGATTTTACTCTGTCCACTGAAACAGAGACAAGCTAGTTACTCTGTCCACTGAAACAGAGACGAGCTAGTTACTCTGTCCACTGAAACAGAGACAAGATAGTTACTCTGTCCACTGAAACAGAGACAAACTAGTTACTCTGTCCACTGAAACAGAAACAAGCTAGTTACTCTGTCCACTGAAACAGAGACAAGCTAGTTACTCTGTCCACTGAAACAGAGACAAGCTAGTTACTCTGTCCACTGAAACAGAGACAAGCTAGTTACTCTGTCCACTGAAACAGAGACAAGATAGTTACTCTGTCCACTGAAACAGAGACAAGATAGTTACTCTGTCCACTGAAACAGAGACAAGCTAGTTACTCTGTCCACTGAAACAGAGACAAGCTAGTTACTCTGTTCACTGAAACAGAGACAAGCTAGTTACTCTGTCCACTGAAACAGAGACAAGATAGTTACTCTGTCCACTGAAACAGAGACAAGATAGTTACTCTGTCCACTGAAACAGACAAGCTAGTTACTCTGTCCACTGAAACAGAGACAAGCTAGTTACTCTGTCCACTCAAACAGAGACAAGATAGTTACTCTGTCCACTGAAACAGAGACAAGATAGTTACTGTATCCACTGAAACAGAGACAAGCTAGTTACTCTGTCCACTGAAACAGAGACAAACTAGTTACTCTGTCCACTGAAACAGAGACAAGTTAGTAGGTTCCATGTAAAGCCTGCGTCTGTCTACGCTATGAGGACGTCAAGGAAAGGAAGCTTCCTCTTTTTGCTTGTCTCGCAAGTATAGCAGAGACTCTACAGACGGTTGGTATCATCTTGGTCATTTTCCCTAATGAAAGCGTCGTCAGTATACCTTACGTAGGTATCAACCCCAAGGGTGCGTGAGGAAACCAGTTCCTCACTATGCTCAAATAACCCATCAGTACGCCTTATTTTCGAGTACATTACGTGGCCTTTTTGGATGATGAGTGCGTCATTTTTTTTTTACATATTTTCAATATGGATCTAATAGTTCCGTAGCTATGGCCTCCCAGTCTTGGCTTTCAAGTTGTGGGGATGCAATCAGGCTCATTCTGTTTTGCCTTTACATCTACATTTTAGTTGTGTGTCTATTTACTTATTTGTATGGTGTCTAAGTATGTAATAATTCCTATTGATTAGTACCTGTATTGCGTTTTAAAACCCACAAATGTAGGAAGATAAATAATCATTGATGAAGGAGAATGCAGTGAAACTAATAAACGACTGGTCATCATTGTGTACTTGGACAGAACATTCGTGCATCGTTGTAGCCGGAAGTCTATCAAGAAGAGTTAGAGAGGATCCGGCATCTGTTAACAATAAAGGCTATCGAGACAGCCCAGCGGAAGAATGCTTCCGAAGGAAATTGAAACTGAAAAATTATGATATCCAAACTTCCACTGATCTCGAAGACCGATGAGAAACCTGCATCATGTACCTTCAAACAACAAACGAAAATGGCTTCAACGATAAGACAAAGGTGCCAAAAATGATAACTAATGGAGGGTTATTCCCGCCTGACTTCTTCAAAAGGGTGCTGACAAAACAGTTACCCAAATTCAAAGCAAAAAAATGTCAATTAAAAAGAAAAACAATCCCAGTTACATCCCAAGTTTAATCACATATTAATTTTCAATTACAAGTTTTTTAATCAAGCTCACTTGATTAACCTTAGCTTCCCATATATTTTATAAATTATTAACCGTTTAAAATAAAAAGAACTTTTGATTAAAACTCGACACAGTTGTGTAAGCCAACATTAAAGTTTTTAAGTGGTCTCTTCTGCATACTCTTCTCCTAAATTGTTAAAAGGTGATCAACAAATTCTTTCTCGGAAACTTATTCTTTTTTGAATAAGTGATTATGTTTACATTAGTGTTGACGTCAGGTTAAAGGGAATGACCTCGTAAAGCATGGCTCGTCCTCCACCTTTCCTCCCCGGGAACATGTGGTTAGGTGTTATAGTTCTGTAGGTTATGGGGCCATTTCTCCACCTTTTATTCTCGCGAAGAGGTGGTGATGTTTTGTCCGTTTTTTTTCGTTTTTTCAACAAAGGGAAATATTAAGATTTAAATTTTTTAATAGAGTATAAATTTCTGCACCTCATACTGAAGAGATAGTGGGTTGTATAGTTCAGGAAAATATGAAAGCTCTTCCTTTAAATTTTCTGCAAATGGAGAAATGGAGAGTTTTCTAATCAGGTGGAATCTAGAACTTCTTAACATTTTTTCACCTTTCTCCAACTTTTCTCAAATTGAAAAATAGTAAGCTGCATATTTCAGTGGATTCCAAAATTATTATTCTCCCTTCCCCTCCCCTGAAGAGATGGTGAGTTGTCTAGTTCATTAGAATCTGAAAGCTGTTTCTCCATCAATTACCCAAAAGAAGGTATGGTGAATAGCAATTACCCAAAAGAAGGTATGGTGAATAGCAATATGGAGTGGAAACTAAAATTGTTTTTCCACCTTTTCTTCCTCCTGAAGAGGTGGTGAGTTGTACATTTCAGCGGAATCTAAAACTATTTCTCCACCTTTTTTTCATATTGCTTCAGATATTTTGAATGCTTTTCACTGGAATTCAACGCACCATTTCATATCTGTGCTGCTTTAAAACATTATTACTCACGTAGACGTCGAAATTCGTCCTTTCAGTTTTATCGGTGAATAGAATGTAAAAATGCTGATTAACTATTCCTTAAGAGTAAGCTTTTTAACTTCATTTTCATGTTCTAAAACCCTATTCTTAAGAACCTCCAGATCTGTAGAGAATGTTGATTCTGTAAGTTGTGGGAAGGGCTCTCTCTTCACTCTACGTATTAGAAGTGGCTCAAAAGAAGAGTGCCTCATTAGCAATCATGGCACGACTCTCTCTCTCTCTCTCTCTCTCTCTCTCTCTCTCTCTCTCTCTCTCTCTCTCTCTCTCTCTCTCTCTCTCTTCACATTTGTTTGCATAACTAAATGTCCCACACGGGAGAATCCAACGATAATTATTTTAGATTAGGCTTCCAAAAATGGGTTACAGTTCCTTTAACGGTTTATCGAATTATCACTCTGCTGGCAAAATAAGCCCAAATTATAATCATATCATCTGTGAAATTCTTTCCAGTTTTGTAAAGAGAGAGAGAGAGAGAGAGAGAGAGAGAGAGAGAGAGAAATAATTGCACTGCCGGTCTTGAAACATTCAGCCCAAATTCCTTATCAAACGTCACTCCGAAACGCGGTGCGGAGTTACCGTAGACTTAACGGCTCTTTGCGCTCGTTAACATCGAAGGTGCCAGAGTTAGGAGGCGGTGCTTTTCGGAGCGATTTCGCCGCTGGTGCCATTTAACCGGAAGTACGGGATTGCCGGTACTGTCGCCCTTTAGTCCTTTTAATCTTCGAAGAACAGGAGATTTCTCCCCTGCTTCTCTTCTAGGAGCGGCGGGACGACAGAGACTGCAGCTCTTTATTTTTCACCAGAGCTGGAAAGCTCATTTGCATTTGGGATGCTTTGACTCTTGATGCACTTTTGGTCCGACAGTTTTCAAATAAAATATGATAGATTTATTTGATGTAAATAGACTTTTTTTTGTCACAAAAAATGATATATGTATCATATTACAAACGTTTGCAATATTCTCTTTAATGAGAGTGACAAGGCATTCATGTTTCGTTGAGAGTCCTCAGGTTGTCTTAATGTGCTCCTGACAAGGATATTAATTTTAGAATTTCCCAGCAGCCCGAGTGTCATTTTACTCTTGTAATCAAACTAAATGAAAAAATTATTTCATCTTCCTTTTTAAAGTACTTTTTTCAGTCCACAATATACCATTCAGTTACTTAATTATTTAATTATTAGTTGAGTTAACTGTGCATATATTAGTGGCCGCGTGAATATATCAGAGAACTCATTATCTACTTATTTCAGGTGGTAACCTTTAACAAATGTTGTTAAATTTTGGGCTGCGCTATAGTCTCCTAGCCATGGCCTGTAGCAGGTTTGGGTTTCAAGTTTCATTGCTTATGTTGACAACAAGGACAATGACCATTCGATGTGTATTTATGTTTCCAATTTTTTGCCTTTGCTATCCAATAATTTAGTTGTTATTTGTCTATCACTTGTTATTGTGATTGTTTAGATGGATTCGATTTTATTCCAATTTGTGTTCTTTTTTGTGTTTTGGCACCGTATTCCGTGGAAGCATGGCTCTTTTGGCTTTCCCAGTATGAATGAATGAACACAAATAATAATAATAATAATAATAATAATAATAATAATAATAATAATAATAATAGTTTACTTAAGCAAGTCAAGACTTTATTATAACTTTCCCTCTCTCGTTTCAATAATTCTTTTGTGTTCATTTCCTTATGTAATTTTCACTGTCGCTTTTCACAGAGATGGACTGGTGCTCCAGCATACAGTGGCTCGTGTCTTTGGCCATAGCTGCCAAGGACATGACCCGTGTCATGTTATGGCTTGGCATCAGGAAGACTTCTGGATAAAGCTCAAGCAACGGACAGGGTAGGTAAGCTATTCCTCTAGAGGTGTGTTTCTGCAGATATTTTGACGTCTGTTAATTTTTCGTTGCCTTAGCTCTCTCCTTAAGGGTTAGCTCATTTATAACACTAATTGCATCTTTTGTTCTCTGTTCTTCTGCTGTCCTTGTAATATTGCTCGGAAAATCTTCCACTTCACCTGTAATACCTGCTTATTTTGGATTAGGGCGTGCTACTCGTTTCACAGAGCGACTGCATCCCTGCTCTGGTGAGGTGCTACAACGTCACACTGGCTAGCACAGAAGTTTGCTTTATACCCTCTACCACAAAGCTGTGAAACATTTCTGGGAAGTGTAATATGTTTTTATTGCAAAGTACCATGCAATATCACCTTCCTTTCTTCTCGACAGTTGTTTATGCCCACGTATTTATCCTCTGTTAATTGTTCGTCCCTGGTTCCTTCATTATTTTCATCTGCGTAGTCCTTTTTATTGTTTTTGTAGTCCTTTTTATTGTTTTTTCCGCTTTTTAAACGCAACGGCATTCCATTCTCTGAACCTTTCTTAGTAGGTCAACGACCTGGTGGATTTTTCCGGTATGAATGCTCATTTATGTTGACACGTCACAACAAAAATAATAAGAGTGGGACAGCCATCTCATAATCACAGTCTCGTATCTTGTGTGTCAAGAGCTACGTGAAATAACTAAAAAATATATATATATAACTTCTCGGGTACATCTTTTTAGCAGCTTTTTCATTTTGACTTTATAGCCTTCATAATTTTCGTTCCCGAGGAGCGTTTTACAAGGCACTGAAGTTCCTCGACAGCTTCTCATAACGCAGCATGAGGTAATGGATATCTCGTGTACTTATTTCACACATGATATATGATAAATATTATAGAGACTATTCTATACTTTATAGGATATCTTATATAAATATATGTTGTTGCCAGAACTAGATTTTTTTAAAGATTTTGCTTTATTGATATTTTAATAAAGGAAATCGTCATATCGGGTGTTATTTGTATATTACTGGCAATCTGTACCATGCATTTCGTTATTGTCCCGAAAATGGAAGCGTACAAGTTATCCATATCATAACTGCTACGAACTTTCCAATTTAATTATTATCCCATTTTCATCCTTGCGAAATAAGAGTTAGTCATTTTTGGGGTGGCATCCCATAAGGGGTGAATTTAATTCAGCTTCATTTTGTGATGAAGTAGCGCTCAACGAATGATGCATTGCCCTTGAGAGAAGAACAAGAACGATTTGAAAAAGCATGTTACGGTTTTGATGCTCTAAATCTTTAAAACTAAAGTTCACCTCTTCGTATGGGGTTACTTCCGAGAATGCACCTCCCTCGGCGCACTGTAGTCATTACTTGAGGTTCTCTGCAGAGTCCCTTCAGCCCCTAGGTGCAACTTTTATCATTCCTTTTACAGTACCTCCGTTCATATTCTCTTTCTTCCACCTTTCTCTCCACCCTCCCCTAACAATTGTTTCATAGTGCAACTGCTTTGAGGTTTTCCTCCTGTTACACCTTTCAGACCTTTTACTCTCAGTTTCCATTTCGGCGCTGAATGAACTCATAGGTCCCAGTGCCTGGCCTCTCAGCCTAAATTTTACATTGCATTTCCATATTCCACCCCTTCTCTTCATATAATGGTCAGTAAAAATTTAGACTTAGCTTGTAATGAATAACTGATTATTTTCAAACTTGTAAAGATGGAGTAGAATAATATAGGATTTTCCATTTCTGGAAACAGCCAAAAAAATTATTATAAGTAGATTATATGAATATATTTTTTTGACTTCTGTTCATTATATGATAGCGCTGTTATGATGTTTTTGCGCTGCAGGTTTAAACAGTCTTCCCATATTCGTGTACAAGCTGTAGGGTATGTGAACATTTTACATTAGCCTGTATTTTAAACCTTTGACCTTACCCTTATTTTTAATGTCTTAGTATCGAAGTGTGATCTTTCATTCTATATTAGAGTCTCCGTCGCCTTGAAATTTAAATATGTAATTTGAAATATTTCAGCTAATTCCATCTCAGGGACATAGTCAAACAGTTATAATAATAATAATAATAATAATAATAATAATAATAATAAATAATAATAATAATAATAATAATACTTATTCCATCTCAGGGACATATGCAAACAGTTATAATAATAATAATAATAGTAATAATAATAATAATAATAGAGATATGGGGGGGGGTTAGTGCCGTCAGTGCACCGTATGCGGTTCACTGTAGGCATTACTTAAGGTTCTTTGCAGCGTCCCTTCGGCCCCTAGCTGCAACCCCTTTCACTCCTTTTACTGTACCTCCGTTCATATTCTCTTTCTTCCATCTTAGTTTCCACCCTCTCTAATCAGTTGTTTCGTAGTGCAACTGCGAGGTTTTCCTCCTGTTACAACTTTAAAATCTTTCTACTGTCAATTTCCGTTTCAGCGCAGAATGACCTCATAGGTCCCAGTGCTTGGCCTTTGGCCTAAATTCTATATTCGACTCAACTCAAATATGTCAGCGTTCTCGGAAGCGTTACTCCTGTAAACAAAGTTTGTTTATAATGGCAAACATTATTTAGCTGTTTTGCTGACCCGAGGAATGTTTTGCAAAAAATTACTTGAACCTCATTGGATTCACTTAGGCATTAACATTATAGATTGTGTGGTGTTAAATTAGACAGGGAAGCCGAGACGTAAACTTCTTCAATATCTCAGCTCACGATGGTATTTTTTTAAGGTCAGGCAAGAGAATGAATGCAGAAATCGCAAATACTCTACAGTGTTGAAAGTGTTTTCTATATTATTTAGAACTGAAAGACCCAAATAAGATGCAAGTAGAAAGGTGGGAATCAGGTTCCTAAATGAAGGCCGATGGAGACTGTGATTGAGACGCCAGAGATTTTGACGCACAATCTTTTGCCAACTCTTGACGTTGACTTGTGGCATAGGCGTAATGTAAGTTATATATATATATATATATATATATATATATATATATATATATATATATATATATATATATATATATATATATATATATATATATATATATGTGTTACACCTAATTTGTGAAATTGCCCATTTCATGAAGTGGGCTAACCACTTGCCCATTTCATGAAGTGAGCAAACCACTTGCCCAGTTCATGAAATGGGCAAGTGGTTAGCCCACTTCATGAAATGGGCAGTTTCATGCATGAATCTTAAAATTTGTTCCAAACTAGTTGTTAAACCAGAAAAAGTTGTTTTAAAGTCTTTTATTAAGTGTTGTAATACAAACACTTTTAACATAATATATGATGGCATTTTCAAAGTATCTTGTATAACCCCTTGAAGCAGCAAAGAAACACAGACTTGGTTTTTTCTCTTCTTCTTTACTTAAAAAATAATATATATATAATGGATACTGACACAAAACAATCCTTTGGTGGAGAGGTAATAATCTCCTACAGGGCTTGACTTCAACTAACTGCCCATACTCCCCACTCTCCAAGAGAACATCTTAAATAATCATTGACAATCGACAACAAGTAATATACAAACTCAATTAGTCATAACTGGTCATTTACACCTCTTCCTTAATAACCCACAACAACAGAAATACCTTTATACACAAACTGTCCAATTAAACCCAAACAGTAATTAACAGTTTCAAACAATAATTATACACTCCCCCCTGAATTACATTCACATATATTACAAACTCTAGCTTTTCTAACTCTTGTTGAACGTCTTGGAATCGCGTTGCACTCAACAACAGTACCTGAATCTTCCTCTTCCCCCTCATCTTCATGAACAGGAAGCTGTATAAGAAGCTCCTCATCCTCAGCATTAGTAGTTTCCTCACTCAATATCAATCCTTGTGAAGAACACGAACGAAGATCTCTAACATGGCGTGGAACTCCATTGACTTCAACAGCTTGTTCTGACAAAACTCCCGTAACCTTGCCTCTTTCAAATTGCATATTGCATCGCATGTTGGATGGTTTTACCCACACAGAAATGCTGGCAGTAGCTCCATTACTGAGCTGCAAGTGCACGGCGCCCATTCCTTCACACACCCATTCTTGCCCACTCACAGTTACCATGCTAACTGCGCACTTGTTCCATGCCTTACAGCATGAAACATGAGCGATGCTTTGAGAACACCCAGTGTCTACTAACACGCAACACGGAAGACCCTCTACACTCAAAACAGTACTTGGCAGCACCTTACTCAGTGGGTTTGGGGAGAGGAGGCTGGCGCTGATACCTCCTCTCCTTGCTCGTTTCCCGGACAAGCTGACGCAATGTGCCCCATTCCACCACACCGATAACACTTTACCCTTCTCTGAAATCGACCATTTACTCGGTTGCGAGCAAGACAGTCCCTGGCAAAGTGATTTGGTCCAAGGCATACATGACATTTCTGAACTGTTGTTTCTACTGGCACAGAACCCAAGCTTCCTGTGGCGCCAAAACATGTTTCCACTGAAACAGAGGGAAGGTCATCCTTTAGAACCGCCCGTGCCCGAGCCAAAATCTGTTCCAGATCGAGGGCCTCCATGCGAGACCCGGCTCTCAACAGCTGACGAACTCTCTCTGGAAGTCCAGCTACAAAAGCACATGCAAGAGCTTTTTCAGAAATTCCTCCAAACAGGGATCCGAGTCGACGTAGCTCAGCTAAGTAGACATCCGGTTCCTCTCCACTGTGCAACTTCCTACTGACAAACTGTTCATAGGCTACATAGGGATCAACAGCAAACGCAGCCAACAATGCTTCTTTCACCTTGTCAACCTCCTTCCTATCTGCTGTGGATAACTGTAAGTACACTGCAAAGGCACCACCTGTAAGCCGCAGAGGAATCACACTGGCCACGTCATCAACTTTCCGAAGCTTGCAAACCAACTCCAACTTCTCCAGCCACTCCGTAACAGATTGTGCGTTTCTGCCATCATACTCAGGGATCAGTTTCAAGTCGAAGTTACTCCATACTGCCTAAATAGCTTGAAGCAGCAAAGAAACACAGACTTGGTTTTTCTCTTCTTCTTTACTTAAAAAAATATATATATATATAATGGATACAGACACAAAACAATCCTTTGGTGGAGAGGTAATAATCTCCTACAGGGCTTTGACTTCAACTAACTGCCCATACTCCCACTCTCCAAGAGAACATCTTAAATAATCATTGACAATCTACAACAAGTAATATACAAACTCAATTAGTCATAACTGGTCATTTACACCTCTTCCTTAATAACCCACAACAACAGAAATACCTTTATACACAAACTGTCCAATTAAACCCAAACAGTAATTAACAGTTTCAAACAATAATTAAACCAGAAAAAGTTGTTTTAAAGTCTTTTATTAAGTGTTGTAATACAAACACTTTTAACATAATATATGATGGCATTTTCAAAGTATCTTGTATAACCCCTTAAAGCTTTAGTCATGGAAGAACAAATAGCAAGTTGTGCTGCCTTGTGGTCTACTGAATATGAGAAGACTGTAATTGCCGTTTTGAAGAGAGGAAAGACTGGACAGACGCTTAAAAAAGAATACTACCACATCTTGCAAACTTTTCAGAAGAATGGAAAATATATGGCAACTAAAGAATCAGTCACAGGAATTATCCAACAAGCCCACATTAACACCGGCCATGGTGGCGAAAAGAAGACTTACGAGGAGGTGTGTGAACAATATGGAAATACTCCAAGATCAATTGTGTCACTATATATCGTGCATTGTGAGCGCTGTGTTGAAAAGCGTCGCAGAAAAGAAACGGCAGCAGGAGTTGTAATCAGACCACTGTCCGTAAGAGATCTCAGTGAAAGAGGACAAGTAGATCTGGTCGACATGCAGACTATGAAGGATGGAAGTTATCGCTTTATTCTGCACTATATGGAGTATCTAACGAAGTTTCATGTGATTCGTCCCCTGAAATCAAAGACAGCAGCTGAGGTTGCCAATGAACTTCTTTTCATCTTCTTGGATATAGGTGCACCACACATCCTTCAGTCTGACAATGGACGTGAATTTACAGCTGAAGTGATCCAAGAACTTGCCTCACTATGGCCTGAACTCATCTTAGTAAATGGGCGTCCTCGGCATCCCCAGAGTCAGGGATCTATTGAAAGAGGTAATGGGGATATGAAACTCAAGCTCATGGCATGGATAAGAGACAATAATTGTGCTAAATGGAGTTATGGTGTCCGTTTTGTTCAGTGGGCCATGAACAGTTCATATCATGAGGCAATCAAGATGACTCCCTATCAAGCGCTCACTGGCAACAAGCCAAGATGTGGTCTTAAGTCAAATTTACCAGATGCATTCATCAGCAAAATATCGTCTGGTATTGAAGAAGAAGAACTTGAAAGGCTTATAGAAGTTCCACTTACCGGAGATTCAGCTCGGGATGACCTAATATCAGTAGACCCTGAATGTGAACGTGAACCACATCCAGTTGCAGACTCTCAGCAGCAACCTGCTATGGAACAAGAAAATATCTCATCCGAAGTACTGCATCCAGCAAAACAGGCAAGAAAGGAAGCTGAGTATGGTCTTCAAAAGCAAGCTCAACGAATGCTAGCACGCAGCACTAGATCAATGCGAGCAGTTGATGTTGGAGACAATGTGTCTGTACCGGTGTCTCAATTTGACCGTAGTAAAGGAGACCCCCCTAACATAGGTGTATTAGCAGTTGAAGACAGTGGTTATGTGATTGGCACAAAAAGTGGAATTATCAATGGTAAACTTGCCAGAAATCAATTCGAATTTGTTCAGTACAAAGGACTTTTGCCTGAAAATATCCCCAAACAACAGTTAAGTATTCGCGAACTAGTTCGAGCAGGAAGTGTGTGTGGTGGCCAAGGATACCAGAGATGTCTTTGCAGGAGCAATTGCTTGTCAAAGCGGTGTTCTTGTCTGGAAGCTAGCCTTCGATGCATCAGTGCTTGCCACAGCCACAAATCATGTGACAATATTGACAAATAATTACTGTAAATTTGTTTGATATGTATGACCATTGCTTACATAGACGTGAAATTTGTCTATATTTTTAATGATTAAAACAGCTGTTTAAAAAAATTGTATTTTATTTTATTAAAAGTTTTTTTTTCAACTTACAATAATTTGTACGAGTTTTCCTTATTTTGACCCCAATACTAAGAAAAAAAATATATAACCAGTTTGTGTATGTCCGTATTTATTGCTGTTCAGTTTTAGTAATATTTCTTTCACTAAGTTGTATTTAAAGTAGCTTGTTTCATTAAGTAAAGTCCTCTCGTGTTGGTTAGTTTTTCCGCCTTCCTGCACAAATACTTTAATGGTCGTTATTTATAACGATCGTTTATTTGAATTTCTCTGAATAATATTGTATGACATTGAAGTGCAGAAAGATTTGATCTTGGAGCAGCAGCGCGAGATTCATATATATAAAAGGTTCTTTTGTACCAAAGATATATTTTCATGCATCATGGCTGCCCATTTCATGAAATGGGTAGAGAGTTCATTGCCCATTTCATGAAGTGGGCTAACCACTTGCCCATTTCATGAACTGGGCAAGTGGTTTGCTCACTTCATGAAATGGGCAAGTGGTTAGCCCACTTCATGAAATGGGCAATTTCACAGATTGGTGTAACATATATATATATATATATATATATATATATATGTATATGTATATATATTATATATATATGTGTGTGTGTGTTTGTCTGTATAAATGCAATTCTGCTGAGGCCAGGAGAATTCGCGGTTGCTATTGCAAAGAAACCAGAAAGTTTTACCCTTCTGATGCCTACCCTTTAAAAGAAAAAAGATACGTAACTCGTTAAAAGGTATACATATATGTGTATGCTTATTTTGTGGGATTTTATATCATCATCATCATTCTCACTGCAATACCCACGAGGAAAAGGTTATACAAGCTCAAGTGATTAAATTCAGATCCGTATAGATTAAAACAAGAATCTTCTTTTTTGATTAAAAATCGTCCTGATTGTGCAGCTAAACAATAAAGTTTTCACAGATCTCCCCTTTTTTGGGACTCGTAAATCGCAAAAATGTTACTGAACAATTCTCCCCTCGGGAAAAATAAAAGAGGGGAATTACTCTTCGTGAATAAGTAATCATATTTACATTATTGTTGTTAAAGGTGCGTTAATGATAATTGCTGAGTTAGGGGCTGTAGATTATTTTATTGACCTGAGCTGTCGACATCTATATATTGTCTCTTAGTTAAAACCTCATGATGTTTTTTACTGTTTACATGAGAATTTATGTTCATTGTGATAATAATATTATTATTATTATTATTATTAATAATAATAATAATAATAATAATAATAATAATAATAATAATAATAATAATAATAATAATAATTTAATTAATGATATTTATTTATGCAGACTAAACGTTTAATTCTATAATGACATAAGTAGCTAACAAAAACCCTCTGCATTTCTCAATAAGAGAGCACGGTTTGGTTTAATGGTATTGCCTTGCATTTTCTTATTATTAGTTAAAATGTTTATGAATTGCTAATTTCATCTCAACACAGTCCATGATTATTTTCTTATCATTATTTTTTCCACAATGAACATACATTACTTTTGTTGTAATGTTGAAACCACAAAGGGGAGGACAGAATAAAGAAGAGTAAAACTTAAATTTCATAATTAGCAACAAATACCCGTTGTAAAAGAATGTTGATATTGTAATTTGAAAAAACATGTTATCGAAGTAAAATTTTATTTCATGCGATGATTCGCCGTTTCACCATAACGTAGGAACAATGTGGCGTTCTTCAAGAGTCAGCAAACGTGAGAAAAGTTCATCCGTGAGGACAGGCAATCTGTCTGGAGATAGCCACGGGGAACAGTGGAAATCAAGCGAATAATTAACTGCTGGCATAAGGCCGGATCACTTTAACCGCAAAGATGCTTCCATTATTTTATACTGTTTAATGACAGAATAGATATTTTTTTATTCCATTCATATCAGCTTTCCAGTTCTCTTTCTCTATCTCCCCCTCTCTATTTATAGTTTCTCTTTGCGTAACTGACAGTTCCTTTTATGAGTCTTACCGATTAGGTGTGCTTTTTTGAGTTGAGAACTATTTGCCATTCAGTGGTGATTGTGGTCCTTTATCTGTATTATGAATCATTATATTTTATGTAGGAAAGAGAGAGAGAGAGAGAGAGAGAGAGAGAGAGAGAGAGAGAGAGATATTCTGATAGCATTTTTTGTCGGTTGTCATCAAAAAGTCTGGGCCTTCAGCACAAATTCCTTCCTCCCCAGTGTCGTTTCTAAACGTGATGTGGAACTTACGTAGACTTGACGACCCTCGCCACTGGGTCAGCAGTTCACATCCATCATTTCATCGTGGAGAGAAACTTCCTCGAGGGGTTATTTCATCACAAGAGCCCTTTCACTGGGACCAAAGGAGTGCATTTACTGTCGCAAACATTTCCCCAGTATAGAAAATAGAAGATTTCCTTTGTGTTTCTGTCTACGGGACGGAAAAACGACACCGATTTCAGGCGAAAGTGATTTTTCATCGACACGGAAAAGTTTCTTCGGTATTATTTTTTGTTTGACGGATTTTTGCGAAATTTAAAGTTTCTGTTATCATTTTCCAGCAAAGCATTTATGTGTTTCTCAACTCTGGCTGTATTGCAGTGACGTAAAATTAATGAGATATTAGAGCAACATTTGCTTGAGCAGCACGTGCGCTTGCATTGCACGCAAACACACACACAAACACACACACACACACACACACACACACTTGTATATATATATATATATATATATATATATATATATATATATATATATATATATATATATATATATCAATTAAGTGTTCAGACTATCCTTTCTAATCATCTTGAGAAAACATTCCCATTTCAAGGTGAATCCTTAGGTCATCCCAGTAAGGTTATTCTCTCCCTATTTGGTTTCCTTACTGAGAGTCCCGTTCTTTCATGATTTTCTCTCTTGCTTAATTGTTTGTCCCAGATGCATGATCTCAGGTACCTTGTCCACTACTTATTTTAACAATTGCATACTTTTGTTGTTTCTATACTGTCTTACTTTTACACTGATGTGTATGATACAGACTTTTCTATTCTTCACATATCTAAGAAAGGAAATTCTTGAGGTTATACTTGAGGTCTCATTAAACATACGAAAAAGAAGATAATGTCATGCCCAAGTACATTCTGAAGTTATTTCTCCGCAGCTCTTTGTGGGAGCTGGCGATGAGTTGCAGAGCCTATATATAAGAGCTGCGTCACTTCCAGGCTTCCCATTGGATTATAACAGGACGCCATGTTTGTTTACATTTAAAGGCAAGGTGTACAGCACTCCAAACGATCATGGGGCCTAACTATTAGCTTAGAGCAAAGCCAATAAACAGGCTCTGCTTAGAGCACTGTAGACAGCAGATTGAAGTTGATACACATATGTTCGATGTTATGAAAGGACAGACATACGTCACTTTACGTTAGTGTGGAACAGACAATATTTGAATGCATTACAGGGCCAGTTTGACAGCCTTCGCCATCACTCATACTGCATTCTCTTGGTCTAAAGAGCATTCACACCCAAAATCTGTTGCTCTTTCAACACACACTGCAGTATTAATGAAAATATGCACGTGTGCAATATCAGTGACATTTATTTATATAGCCACGTAGGCAGTTCATATGACATCATGTTAATGGCAATCAACCTACTCAGCTGAGAGCTTACACCTGTCAAAATTATGACTTCAGAAATGGGTCAAACCTTCATCCCTTACTTAAATGCAATTTATTTTATATCTTTACTTTCTGAGATAAATTCAGAATTCTTGGCTTTTTTTAAAAACTGCAATATTTCATTAAAATTATTTATTATGTATATACAGCAATAAAGTAGAACATCGTACACTATTATTTACACCACATCCAAAATTGTTTAATATAAATCACAATCATTTACAGTTATATAGAAAATAATACAACAACTAGCCCAGTAGATATAAATATTTCAACAATAAAGCTCTACTGCAAGGCGGATGCACTATAGCATTATCTACTATAACACAGACACTGATGACAACATGTACATAATTTAATATGTAGGACATATTATGAGTCATATTAGATAGGCCTGTTAAAATGTACACCTGAACAATCTGCAGAGTATTGACTGGGCCAATAAATTTATTATTTATGTATACATCCAATGTTGACTGAAATTATGATCATACATAAATAAACCTATGTAACAGTGGTAATTGAAAAAAATACATTATGTCCAATATAAACAATCACAAGTACATGGGTGCACAATAAATGCTGAAGTATCTTTGCTTTTCTGTTCTTTTTGTTGCTTTGATTAAGCATTTTTCTGGTCTCGAATTTGAAGTAGTAGTAGAGCCTGCAGTGACGATAGAGCCGGATTATGGAATTCAAGGGACTTCCATCTTGATGAGCTGGACAGAACACAACCTGTCTGAAAGGTGCCTGCTTCTCAACTTTGCCCAGCAGTTCAGACGGGATGTTGCAACTGACAAGCAGACTGGGGATCTGCTTTTCAAACACCTTGTCGTTGTTGCAGCCATAGGCTGAACAATAAGCTGGCATTGTCAAGGAAGTTGCACTAATTTGGGAAAATTAAGCTGTGTCAGAGCCTACCATCACCAAACAAGTATTTATTGGCTTTGCCATCACCCAAGCCGATGGTTACGCCCCGAGGCCGTTTGGAGCGCTGTGCACATTGCCCTGAATGTAAACAAACATGGCGTCCTGGAAGTGACGCGGCTTGTATATATTGGCTTTGTGAGTCGGTAAAGTTTTGTAGAATCTCGAGCTGTTTCTCCACCTCTTCCTCAAGTAAAAAGGTGGTGTTACATAGTTTAGTGGAATCTAAACCCGTTTCTCCACCTTTTCCTCAAATGGAGAAAAGGTGAATCGTAGTTCAGTTTCATCTATATTTTCTTTTCGCCTTTTCTTTCCGTGAAGAGGCGGTGAGTCGCTTCATTACGCAGACTCTAAAGCTTTTTTTTTCTTCTCCAATTTTTCACCCCTCAATTCGTGTTAGTGTGGTTAAATGAAAATTTGCATGAGTTTTGGAGTTCACCCTTTCAATGACGTCAAAGATTAGAATGCAGAAGTCTGCTTAACTATTCACACAGAGTAAGCTTATTAATGTCATATTTCGTTATAACCCATTTAAAGAACATTCAGATCTGTAAGGAATTTATCCAGGAATATGAAATTCTTAAGGCACCACCCTTCTTGTTAGGATCAAAAGCATTCTGCCTTGTTAGCACTCACAACACGACTCTCTCTCTCTCTCTCTCTCTCTCTCTCTCTCTCTCTCTCTCTCTCTCTCTCTCTCTCTCTCTCTCTCTCTCCTTTCCATCTTTATTTCCTTTTATATAGTTTAATGTCCTTGTCAAAAGAGTTCAGCATTGATTAAACGTTGCGGTTCTAGAATGGTTTGTAATTCGTCTGTTTATGGTTTCTTCGAACGGTGTTGCGATTTATTGATCACCAGTAAAATGAACCTGAATTAATTTGCCATTTTTAACGTTCTTTTCGTGTTCGTACGAGAGAGAGAGAGAGAGAGAGAGAGAGAGAGAGAGAGAGAGAGAGAGAGAGAGAGAGAAGTCGTCAAATGCATTTAAGCATTCATCGCAGATTCCTCATCAAGCGTCAACCCAAAGCTCGGTGCGTAATTCACACTGGGATGTACTGAGCTCGTTTAGATCCATAGTGCCGTATTATGAACCATTTCCTTTTTATGTTATTTCATCTCCAGTGTCATGTCATAGGAACCAGGGGAGTGCCGCTGCTGTCGTCCTTCTTTCCTAAGTACCGAGAATAGAAGATTTCTTTTATGTATTCAATCCTCAGGACAGAAATATGACAGCGATTTGGAGCTCAAAGTGATTTTTCATCGGCCACTGCAAGGTTCCTTTGTATTTCAGTGTCCCTGGAATGTCGGTGGGTCTTTTTGTCAGACTGAAAAACTGAAAGAACACACACACACACACACACACACACACTCAAATACATATCTGCAGCGGCCATACAACCTGTTCTCCAACCTAGAAGTGCTCGTTACTTCCTGATAGCTTAACACTTGAGTAGGTATATCACATCTTTGGAAGTTTTGTTTTCATCACTGAAAAAAAAAAAATATGGAATTCCAGGAAATAAGCTTCTTAATGCTATGTCTGTGGTCAAGAGCCAGTTTTATTTTCTGAAAAAGAAAACTATTGTGCCGGCTTTGTCTGTCCGTCAGAAGTTTATTCTGCCCGCACTTTTCTGTCCGCCCTCAGATCTTAAAAACTACTGAAGCTAGAGGGCTGCAAATTGGTATGTTGATCATCCACCCTCCAATCATCAAACATACCAAATTGCAGCCCTCTAGCCTCAGTAGTTTTTATTTTATTTAAGGTTAAGGTTAGCCACAATTGTGCGTCTGGCAACGATATGTGACAGGCCACCACCGGGCCGTGATTAAAGTTTCATGGGCCGCGGCTCATACAGCATTATACCAAGACCACCGAAAGATAGATCTATTTTCGGTGGCCTTGATTATACGCTATAGCGGCTGTACAGAAAACTCGATTGCGTCGAAGAAAAACTTCAGGGCATTTTTTACTTGTTTCGGATTGACTTCGATCTGAAAAAGATTCATCTGCCATCTTGTGAATGTTGAATTGCCTTCTTACCATGAATCTCTCTCTCTCTCTCTCTCTCTCTCTCTCTCTCTCTCTCTCTCTCTAAAGCCCCCATTCACGCAACGTAAAATCTCTCTCGGTTCAATCTTAAATTGATCAGTTCATTGCTACTATTTTCTGTGTTTTGTCCTTGTTTCATCACCCTGCTTCTTTGAAAGTCTTAAGTTGAAAAAAAATGATCATTTCCGTTGATTTGTTGTTTATTTACAGGTGCATAGTCTTGGTTTAATATTTTCTGAATTTATAAAATGAGTTTTAGACCCATTGGCAATTCTGGCTTTCATCACATCGAAGTGGAAACTTTAAGTCTTCACGAAGGGTTTTGAGTCTTGACTCTGCTAGTAGTCAAATGAACTTGAATGAGGTTTGCACGTAATTGAAATTGAGAACGAACTTTTTAGATTTTTTTTCCCTGAGATTTACTAAATCGTCAGATGAAAACAAGAGAGAGAGACATCTTTCCAGTTCAAAAGATGAGAAAAACTGAGCCAAAGAAGTAACGTGAGTGGAGGGCATTTTGCACCATAAGTTTTCCAACTGTTGCCATGGGGGCTTTAAGTAGGAGTCTTGGTTTAATATTTTCTAAAATGAGTTTGACAGTTTCCTCATCCCAGACTTTTTTGTTTACTAAAATGAAGTCCGTTGTTAACAGTTATGGACTTTTGCCCCGTTGTTGGGGAGTGGCCGTGGCAGTTGTCACCTTAATGTCTAGTTATAGACGATTTCTTTGTCGTTTTCCTCTCCGCAGTGGAAAAACGATGATGATTAGATTAGAATTTCAAAGGAATTTTTCATCTGAGTTGGGAAAATTCCTTTTGTATTTGGGATAGGCCTACTTTGATTCGTCGGTTTGTCTGTCATATTTGTTTATTACTATTAGTAATTTGTTGTCAAGTAACAGAGACAGACACACACACAGACACACACATATATATATATATATATATATATATATATATATATATATTATATATTATATATACACATATATAAACTAAGTTATTGGTAAATTTATAAATATTTTCATGAGAGCGGAATTAAGAATCAAGCCCAATATTCCTATCTAAAACTCGTCACGTAATAGGAGTTAAGATGAATTTTCGCCGACCAAGACCCAATTTTTTAGAACCTTTGTATGATTTTAGAACTAATTCAAGAATATTGATTCAGTAAGTCGGGGCTCTCTTTTCACTTCTCTTGTTAGAAGTGGATCCAAAGAATTGTGCCTTATTAACATTCATGGCACGACTCTCTCTCTCTCTCTCTCTCTCTCTCTCTCTCTCTCTCTCTCTCTCTCTCTCTCTCTACTTGTTCCTTTTCATCTTGTGTATCACCATTATTTAAGAGTCCCATGATTGGCAATTAAAATGTCTATCCTTTCTTTAACGTCGTAGTATCATTATGAAATGTGTAAAGTTAATCCAGTTGAATAGACACTGATAACAGTCTTTTCAGCATGCATAAAAGACAGACAGAGAGAGAGAGAGAGAGAGAGAGCGCGCATTGTTTTGCCGGATGTCATCCAAGAGTCGTTGAGTTCCGGGTGAATTCCTCGTCAAACATCAATCCGAAACGCGGCGCGTCAACTCCGTAGACTTTACGGTCCTCTCTCTTTGGCAATTGACATCCACGGTGCCACCATGAGAAGGTATTTCCTTTCGGCGTTATTTCATCGTCGGCGCCTTTTCACGGGGACTAAAGGAGTGCTGTTACTGTCGTTCTTCTTCCTTAAGCATCGAGAAATGGAGGATTTCTCTTGTGTTTTCCCTCCTCGCGACGGAAATACGACAGCGATTTAGAGCTCAATGCGACTTTTCATCAGCGACGGAAGGGCTCTTTTGTATTTTAGTTCCTCCTGTGTTTCGTCGGACTGTTCTCTGAAAATTCAGATTTCGTCCAATTTCACGTGAAGCATTTGTATGCTGCGCAAACCGAGTAATCCTGCTTTCATGTAAGGTTTCTTAGGTATTACGTAAATACTAGATCTAACTACACTCAGACACGCTATACATACATACGTTTATATATTATATATATATATATATATATATATATATATATATATATACTGAATATATGTGTGTGTGTATGTATGTGTATGTATATATATATATATATATATATATATATATATATATATATATATATATATATATATATATATATATATATATATATATATATATACACACATACACATATATATATATCAAGTGTGCAAGATACTAGTTTTGCTATCACATGAATCCACCCTTACTTATCTTTGCTATGTGCTATATTTCCTAATAACGTTGCTTATGCCAAGTTCATGGAGTTCTAAAGTCATTTCTCACGTGTGCTGATGTAAAGAAACAGTGAACTGCACATATGTTGATATTCAGGAGCTATTTCTTCGCTGTTTTACTCCGTGAGGAGTTAGTAAATTGCACATTTGTGTAGTATCATAAGCTGTTTCTCCCCCAGCCTCTTTCATTCCCTGAAGAGGGGGGAATAGTATGGTGAATTGGATTCTACGCCTATTTTTTTTTTTTTACCTTTATCACTCATGTAACGGTGATACATTACTCAATTTAGTAGAACAGGATTTCAAACCTATTCCCAGCTACCTACAGGCCCTGGAGACTCAAAGAATTGTAAGTTAAAGCTATTTCTGCCCCTTTTCCTCTTCTATAGATGTGGTGAAAAGTCCAGTTCACAGGATTCTGAATCTAACCCCTCCCCATCCCATTACCCTTCCCCCTATCCCTTACAGAGATGATGAATTTTAAAGATCAAGGGATGCAAACGTTATCTTTATCCGTTAACCCCCAGAGAAGTTGGTCAATATTGTACCTTATCGTACTCAAAAGCTATTTCTGCCCCCTCCACTCCCCAGAAGAGGTGGTAAGTTCTTCAGTTTAATGGATTCTAAAGCTGTTTCTCTCCTGTAGAGGAAGCAAATTGTACAGTTTAGTGAAATCTGAAGCTATTTTTCCATTTTCTCCCGTGAAGAGATGGTGAATTGGACCGTTCAGTAGACAAAATCTATTTTCCTCTTTGTTCTATGAGAAGTGGTGAAGTTGAGTTAAATGAAGTTCTGTATCCAATGTTAGTCTTTTTCTCAGCTAAATAAGTACTAAAATGTATAGTTTAGTGGATTCTAAAGCTATTTGTCTCTCCTTTCCTCCCCTGACGAGGCGGTGAAATGCATGGTTCGTAGTATTCAAAATCGATTTATGCCCCATTTCCCGCAAAAAAAAAAAAAAAAATACTTTCCCCTTGAAGTTATTTGTCTTCCCCCTTTCCCTGCCAGAAGAAATGATGGTTTCACATGTCAGGTGATTTTGAAGGCATTTTCCTTCTTTTCCTCCCATGAAATATTGGTTCATTACACACTTGAGAGAAAGCCCGGACTACTTCTCTTAATTTCCAGTTGATGGCGAGGTGGTGAATAGTAGAGTTCAGTGTAATCGCTTTCCTCTTGCAAAGATAAGATCATTTGTATATTCCTGTTGATTATGAGGCTGTATTGCGACCCTTTCCTCCGAGAAGTGGTAGTAAATTTTATAGTTTCGGAAAATCTAGAGCAAATTCTCCAATTATTTTCTGCCCTTGAATATATTATTTGTTGTGAACTATATAGATAGTGACCTCTGAAGCTAATTCTCCTCGTTTTCCTCTTATAAAGTGATGGTGAACAGTGTTGTTCTTTGGAATCAAAAGCTGCTTCTCTGAACTGTGTAGTTTACTGGAAGCTGATATTATGTTTCCTCCTCCATAATTTACTGGACATCTTGGCACTTAATATTCAAATTTGGTCGTTCATTGCTTAAGATTGTGGTGGATGTAGGAATATCACATCAACTTCAGAATTACAACTTTCGTCCCTGTCACAGTAAAGTAATATATTTCCATGGAGAACGCTCGCTAAATTTACTTTTATGGCCTTACAGTAAGTTTTTCAGAGAATTTTGAAACTTTGAATGGATTAAGTCTGCCTTCCCGAGAATATTGATTCCATAAATTGTTACTTATTTGCATTAGAGTCATGACTCTCTCTCTCTCTCTCTCTCTCTCTCTCTCTCTCTTTCTTCACCTTTGTGTTTGCTTGTGTGTAAGCGCGCTCTTTTTCTTAGCCACTCTTTTTACAAGCGACTGTTGCCTTATGCCAGAGTCTGGCTGTGAGATATGTTTTGATATGAAAGCAAAATAACCTTAATAATCAATCCTCGGTAACTATATCTTCAGTCTGGCATCGGAGAAGAAGAGAGATTCGGACATTTCTCTTAGGTTGTATAGTTTAGTTACGTCCGATACTACTGCCTCATCTTTTCCTCTCATGAGGATATTGCAAGTTATCTAAAGTTATTTCTTTGCCTTTTCCATTTCTCCAGAAATACTGACCTCTTGTCATTGGAATTCAACGTTTCATTTTGTGGAAAATAGATTACTTTCACATGGACTTTCAAAATCACCCTGTCACTGTTATCACAAAAGTGGATATTGAATTTTCAAATAAGCATCCCGAGAGAGGGCGCTTGTTATTGCTACCTTTGTGGCTTGATAGCTATTGCTGAAGAATCTTTCGGGCTGTGGAAAAATTATTTAGCCATCACGAGAATATTATTAATTCAGAAGTTGGAGGGCTCGCCTTTCTCCCATCTATTTTGCAATGGATCAAAAGATTTTTAACTGACCCGAATTTTTCTTTTATGTATACCTTCTGTAACACACACACTCTCTCTCTCTCTCTCTCTCTCTCTCTCTCTCTCTCTCTCTCTCTCTCTCTCTCTCTCTCTCTCTCGTTATACTACCTCGTGAAAAAGGCGCTGTTAGACACAATGTACAGTAAACTTCAATTTTATTTTAGGATTACTAGCGTCAAGCGTCAGTCG
Source organism: Macrobrachium rosenbergii (assembly GCF_040412425.1). Lineage (NCBI taxonomy): Eukaryota > Metazoa > Arthropoda > Malacostraca > Decapoda > Palaemonidae > Macrobrachium > Macrobrachium rosenbergii. Next base: position 21,893,730 of record NC_089770.1, on the reverse strand, counting down.
ATTACCCGGCCTTTTTTTTATCATCTTAAACTTGAAACAGTTGAATGATATAGAAACCACAGAAAGGTCCAGACTCTAGCGAAAGTGAAGAAAGTCGTGGAAAACTACAGGTCATATATTTCGTAAATGTTTCTTGGATTTTCTTGGACTTTTATTACATTTTCCAAAACTTTTGTAGCTTTTTTCTAGTTTTCGTAGAATTGGCTGAATTCTTTTCCCTCAGATTTTCCCCTTTTTTCTCATTTTCTTCATCTTTGCTTGATTTTCTTATATTTTTCCTTTTAACGTTTCCAAGACTTTCCTGAATTTTAAGAAAATTTTCTAATTATTTGTAATATTTTACACAGGTTTCTCCATTTTTCATAGATGTTCGTAGACTTTCCCTTTTTATTTTTACATGTTTCGTAAGTTTTCCAAGACTTTACTCAGATTTCCTTGGTATATTATTTGCCCATCCCTTCGGCATGCAGATAACTCTAAAAAAACAAAAAACCTAAAAGCAAATCAGTTATCCGAAACCTGTCGTTTCAATTGATTTTTCTTTTCCGCTATCAGTTGCATGGTTTCTCGATAACAGGGAGAGAGAGAGAGAGAGAGAGAGAGAGAGAGAGAGAGAGAGAGAGAGAGAGAGAGAGAGAGGTAATATGCTTGGTAAATCCAAAGGCCGACGAGTTTAATAAGAAAATTTAGTGAGAGATAGAGACGATTCATGACGCCATTTAATGTCCTCGTGAGAACAGTGGCTCTTCAGCAGGCAGAGCAGGAATAAAGAAAGAGAAAGTGAAGAATACAAGGAAGCGAAAGTAGGGCAAAGGAAAAGAATGGAGGGTCAGAAGAAGAAGAGAAAGAGAGAGAGAGAGTGAGAGAGAAGAGGGAAAAAGGGGAAGGGGTAGGGGAGTGGGGAAGGGGTCTTATCGGCTCGCCTAGGATATTTCTGTTTCCAGGGAGCGCTACACGCCGTATCGGACGGGTGGGTATCGGCAATCATTTTATAGACTGTCAAGCGGGAGAGGGGAGATAGGGGAGAGAGAGAGAGAGACTGGGAGGTCTTTAACCTGAACAAATGGAGAAAAATTGGAAACTTTCCTATTCGTTATTTATTTTTAGCTTTTCGTTGTTTACATACGTTTTCGTTATTTATTCCTATCTCTGGCCATGTAATGTATCTTTTCCAGTCATGGTTCCCTTGTGGAAAGGCCGACGGGATGGGTAACTTATTACATTTTCTAGCCAGGGATGAGGGAAAGTAAAAAAAAAGTACAGGAAGGTAGAAAATATTGATCCAACCTTTTTAGATCATTTACTCGGCCAAGTTCTATATTCACCATTGTCTGTCCGTCTGCCTGTGTTTATATCTCAGAAAGTTACAGATGAATTTCAGTTAATTTTTAAGGTTGGTAGGACTTTAAGCCAAGGAGGAACTGATTGACTTTTAACATTGTTTTAACATCCCAAAAACATTGCTTTAACATCCCAAAATGTTGTGGATGGAGTTTCAGTAAAAATCTACGGAGGATTTGGGGAAAGAGTCGGAGAAAGAGTTGGTTATTTTTTAACACTGATCCGGATAAAGATCCGTATTTTCTCTTTTTTTAATTCCTGTTTTGTGTTCTCAGAGTGAAATCACCTGAAAGGAAAATGAATTCTCATTTTTGTTTTTCTTTTATATATACTTTGAAGTTGATCTGCCCCAGAGCCTTGTCAAGTTAATTATTTGTAGTTGCATTTTATCTGTTATGCTTTTGTACACGAGTATTCATTCCGGCTCCAAATTTTCTGCTATAATTCTCTCTCTCTCTCTCTCTCTCTCTCTCTCTCTCTCTCTCTCTCTCTTCTCTCTCTCTATAAATGGAATCAAACTTGTCACCATTAACAGCCTGTTTTGTGGCACTCCAACCTCTTTTTGTTTGTTTGTTCAATTCTTTTCACGTTTCTGGCCTACTTTCCTCCCCCCTTCGCTTTTCTTGTTCTCTCTTTCTTCTATGACTTATTCAGTTCGTCCATTTTGCATTTTCCCCCATCTCCTTTCCCCTGTCCTGGAAGGGCTCCATCTCGTTCTGTTATATTTTCATTCTTCATTTAATGTGTCTTTTCCACTTTTCTCCTCCTGTTTTTGTGTTCTGATGAAATCGTCATTTCCACTTTTTTCCTCCTGTTTTTGTGTTCTGATGAAATCATCATTTCCACTTTTTTCCTCCTGTTTTTGTGTTCTGGTAAAATCATCGTTTCCACTTTTTTCCTCCTGTTTTTGTGTTCTGATGAAATCATCATTTCCACTTTTTTCCTCCTGTTTTTGTGTTCTGATGAAATCATCATTTCCACTTTTTTCCTCCTGTTTTTGTGTTCTGATGAAATCATCATTTCCACTTTTTCCCCCTGTTTTTGTGTTCTGATGACATCATCATTTCCACTTTTTTCCTCCTGTTTTTGTGTTCTGATGAAATCATCATTCCACTTTTTTCCTCCTGTTTTTGTGTTCTGATGACATCATCATTTCCACTTTTTTCCCTCCTGTTTTTGTGTTCTGATGAAATCATGAACTCATCATTTCCACTTTTTTCCTCCTGTTTTTGCGTTCTGATGAAATCATCATTTCCACTTTTTTCCTCCTGTTTTTGTGTTCTGATGAAATCATCATTTCCACTTTTTCCCCCTGTTTTTGTGTTCTGATGACATCATCATTTCCACTCTTTTCCTCCTGTTTTTGTGTTCTGATGAAATCATCATTCCACTTTTTTCCTCCTGTTTTTGTGTTCTGATGACATCATCATTTCCACTCTTTTCCTCCTGTTTTTCTGTTCTGATGAAATCATCATTCCACTTTTTTCCTCCTGTTTTTGTGTTCTGATGACATCATCATTTCCACTTTTTTCCCTCCTGTTTTTGTGTTCTGATGAAATCATGAACTCATCATTTCCACTTTTTTCCTCCTGTTTTTGTGTTCTGATGAAATCATCATTTCCACTCTTTTCCTCCTGTTTTTGTGTTCTGATGTAATCATCATTTCCACTCTTTTCCTCCTTTCCTCCTGTTTTTGTGTTCTGACGAACTCATCATATCTCTTTTTCCTTATTTTTATGCGCATTTGCGTGGCGTTGGTCATCTCCCTTATGTTAATCCAATTTCCCTGAAAATAATAGCGTCCTTTCGTTTCCCTTCGTTTACTGATTGAATTTTATTATTGGCAAATCTAGCGTCGGTTCTAAAACTATCATCCTGCTCTCCAACACCACCAGCCCCCTCCCCAACCATTTCATTTTAGCCATAAGTTCATATCAAATGAAATGCTCCGGTAATTCTTCCTTCAGAGAACTAGTTTGTTTTCGTTATTTTCCCTTCGTTCACATTTTTTTTTTTTTTTTTTTTTGGCATCGGCTCAAAAACAATCCCGCTACTTTCTCCCTCTCCCCCCACTCACACACCGCAGCTCTCTAAAATTTCATTGTATGTGCAGGTTTCTTCTGGTACTCTATACCGTAATTCAATTATAACTTCATACTCATTTTTTCCTTCCCGGGAAGATATGCGATACAGCTGTATCCCCTACTGGGGCCCGTTAGCCTCCTTTGTTACAGAGATGGGGATTGTGTGTTTTTTCTTCTGTCATCGTTGAACTTGTATTTTATTCTTGTTTCTCTCGTTCGTGATTACATACATACACACACATACATACATATATATATATATATATATATATATATATATATATATATATATATATATATATATATATATATATATATATATATATATATATATTACTAAAAGGACCTCATTCAAACTGGATGGTATCTAATGGAGTATTTATTCAGAAAAAGTTACAAGCCTTCTTGGACAAACAGTCCACATTATCAAGTATCCGTACAGTGAACAGACGCGTGGTCCAGCTGTATTTATATCTGTGCTGGGTACTTTTAATCTTATAATCGCCTTGCTCCTCCTGTGTGACCCCCACCCCTCGTGATCTTGGTCTTTCTCTGCCCCCCTTCTTCTTACTAAAGAGTTTCCAGGTGTCCGTTTTCCGTGCGTTCTCTTGCGTTTTTCCTTAGTTTCCTTGCTACTGTGGAGTATACGATTTTCTAGATATGCCGTCTTCAAAGCCGTTTCCCATGTTCCCTGCCATTGTGTTGTTGGCACATATTATGAAGGCGTTCTCTACAACCAGTCTGGCCATTTTGTTGGTGTTCCTGTACAGAAAACTCATATCTTCCCAGTCTATTTTATGATCATATTCCCAACAGTGTTTGGCAACTGCCGACGTCTGATTATAATGCCTTATGTTCTGCAGGTGTTGTGTGCTTCACACTTTACATGATTTATAGGCCAGTTTCGCCATATTATGAAAGTATATGAACCCTTCTTCACAGTCTAGACACGCTGCCATATATACCTTTTGACAAGGTAGCCTCTGATCTCTCCCCCTCTACCGACTTTTTGTTTGTTTGTGATTATGATTAACTATTTTATTGCTAATGGTGTTTTTGTAGCTGCCTATCAATTTGAAATTATCTAAATTTTCTGTTGGTGGGTGCAACGGATACTTGATAATGTGGACTGTTTGTCCGAGAAAGCTTGTAACTTTTTCTGAATAAATACTCCATTAGGTACCATCCCGTTTGAATGAGGTTCTTTTAGTAATTCTACTAATGCACAGAACAATTGTGTATGTGATAAAGTTAATATATATATATATATATATATATATATATATATATATATATATATATATATATATAGGCGTTCTCTACAACCAGTCTGGCCGTTTTGTTGGTGTTATACATATTTTAGTCTATTTTATACATTTTACAGTGTTTACATATTATATGTCTTATGTTCTATATATATAGTTTATATACCCTTCTTATATATATATATATACTTTTTGTTTATATATTTTATATATATATATATATGAAATTATCTAGCTTTCTGTTGATGGGTGCAACGGATTTGGAATATAACTTTTTCTGAATAAATACTCCATTAGTACCATTAGTAATTCTTATTTTAAACTTATTTATTTATTTTTACTTTTCCATTTGATTTTTTTACGGCGTCAATAACGTAGATGTTGTGATGCCAGTTTTAATAGACACAATCAATCAGTCGTTCGTGCGATGGATTTCCTTCTCCTTTTGCCCCTTTTCCGGTTAGGTAGTTAATTTTTATTAGTTTTATTTTTCAGTTCCATTTATTTTTCTCGCGTATTTTGAGAGTAGAGGCCTTTGCCTTCCTCTTTGTTGTCTGAATCATATAAATGGCTCTTTTTTTTTTATTTTTGGTCAGACATGCCCCGTTGTAGTCTCTTCACAATAATTAGAGCAATCAGCTGTTTTTTTTTAGCTAAATTCATAAACCTTATGAAACTGCTTTCGTTTTTTAAATCATTGTTTTATGCTTGTTTTTTTCTTACTTTAATAATAATGCTTCGTCTTCAGTCATTTGCATGTGCTTCATCGTTAATGTGGACCTTTGACAAAAGATATAAGTCCTGATGTTTTACCTTAAATTGTGCAGTGCCAGTTGCAAAGAATGAGCAACAAGAAGCTTGGACTCTCATATTTATGGCTCACTTATTTTGAGACTTTTCTGTCTTGAGTAAGTTTCTGGTTTGACGCCTAATCCACTGATTTCATTTCATGTGCTGTGGGATCATTTTCATCTAATTTTCTTAATTTGGTTGAATTCTTGGAATCTGTGTATGATCCTAGTTTAAATTCCAATATTTTGGATATAATTTTGGTCTAACTTTTCATAATTTGGCTGCCTTCTGGTCTAAAGTCCCACATTTTAAGTAAGACGTTGAATAACCGTAACTTGAGATTCTGGTTTCACATCCAGTATATTGAATATAATCCTTGTGTAACTTCCAGTACACCAGGGTAATATTCTGTAATAACTTGTAACTTTAAGCAAAGAAATTTTTGAAATTTCATTATGAACCTACAGTAAACATTAAAAAGCTTTAATCATAGAACAAAAGCCATTGATGGAATTCCCAGAACTTTAACAGAAGGCATAACCAAAAAGATAAATCAAATGCTCTATACAAATTCTTTAGTATCCCAATAATATATTTTTCCACTGTTCATTGGAGATGTAATGGGCAATCTTGATTTGTGTGAAAATAAATTGATTGTCTTCATCCAGCCAGATTTAAAGGGGAAAAAGAGAAAAAAAACTGAAAACTAACCCCAAAAAACAAGAGGCCGTTTTAAATAAGGAAACCAAAAGTATGGAGAGAATCCCAGATATTATAAAGATCTAGACCTGTGTTTTTGTTTCTTTTTTTTTTTGTTTCTCACTGCATAAATTTCTTAGTCTAGTTACAATTTTGAGTGACATACTGTAGGTATAACATTTTGATCAGTTATCAGTTAAGATGTCTGTCTTCTCTCCAGGTTACAGTATTCATGATTATGACAAATAATCCACTGCTGAACTTTTTTAAGCCTTAAAAATATACCTTGGTTTAAAGTTCTTGATATTGATTGAACTTCACAAAAATGGAAAAAGAAAGGTTTTTTAAACTACCCCTTATATTTAGTTCCTCAAGTTGAAACATTTACAGGCAAGAAATTAATAGAGTCTGGTGACTTACTGGTAATGTCGAACGATGATGCTGTAGTTGGGCCCAACAGGATAGTAATCCTCAATTTCTTGACTCTGTGTTCAAGGGTAAACATTTACTGCAAATGAGAAGCAGAACTACCAAGGTAAAAGATGCGTTACAGTACTTAAGTGCAGACCCATTGAGAGGGAATGGAAGTCTAAGATAGACAATTACTGGAAAGAGATACTACTACCAGACTAGTGTTCTGGAGTGCAGGCAGTGAATGAAAATGGGTGGAACTCTTTAACTGACAGGTCGATGCAGAATAGGAGCCGAAAAGACACAGAACTCTTCAGCTGTTTAATATGCATAAGTTAGAGATTACCTGAAAAGGGATAGGACTTCCAGATCGTCAGATGCCGCAATTAGGATTTACTGTAATGAGACAGAAATACCAGACAGACTGATGCTGTTCTTGTGTGTAGACAGGTAGTGTAAAGGAGTAAAAATTACGAGGCCAAACATGCTTTACTTAATTAGAGACAAATATTGCAAAGAGGCTGACGTGACTGGTGACTGGCGCTGCACTTAAATACAGACGGATATTTCGAGGAGATGGGATTCATAGACCGATAACCTACCAACAAGAGGTAAAACCATGTACTGACTAATCTCTGCTCACATGCCAGCATGTAAGGAAAAGCAACAAAGTTCCTGCTTGAATGATGCTGTATGTAGGTACTGAAAAGGGTCAGGACCTCTAAAGCGGACTGATATTGTACTTAGGCACAGACAAGTTGTGAAATAAGATAGAACTGCCTGACTGACTGGTGCTACTTGGAGACAGACTTTGAATGAATGAAGACAGATGTAAGAGGGTGATTTATGCTGAGTTACAAACCAGTTCTGAAAAGAAACTGAAATGCTAAACAGAATGACGTGCCACTTTGATACACTAGTAGCAATGTCTATTAAAAAAATTATCTCCTTTTGTAGCCTGACATCACAACTGTGATAGATCAAAGCATAACTGTTAGGTAAACTATATTCCTGGAAAAGTTAAAAATCCATATATGTGCTTTATTTTCACAGTGATTGCATCATTATTCGTAAGTTATAAGTTCAGTGAGGTCAGATCTTTTTGGGTTAGATGATTTCCTTTTCCTCCACCTCCACGGTTATTTGCAGCAGCTAAACGTTGTGAAAGTTTTCTTCGCAGACAGTTCGTTCATGATTTAGCATTTAAGGTTGAATGTGACTCAACTTTTCACTGGAACCCGTCCTATTTAACAGAGATCTTCACAATCACAATGGATCCCTGATCCCATTTTCCTGCCGAGAGGAACCAGATTCGCTGTAAAGCAGCAGCATTATGTAGTAAATGTGCCTTGCTGTCGAACTTCTCAGTTCCAGAGCTCCTTTATTCCTCACACCGTTGGACTGTGGAACAACCTCCCAGTGGATGTCGTGCAATTGGAACTCCAGAAGTTCAAGCGAAGATGCAAGGAACTATTACCCGAATACAATTCAACTTGTATTTTAATATTTTACTTACATTTATATTTATTTACTAATTTGTTAATTTATCTGTTTTTCTAATAACAAATCTCCTCTTTCTGTATTTCCCATTAACTTCTGTTACTTCTTTCGAATGAACACGATATTCTTTGGAAGCTTGAATGTCCAGTCAATGGCCCCTGTTGGCTTGTTCCATATGAGTAGGGTTCATCTTCTGAATAATAATAAAAATAATAATAATAATAATAATAATAATAATAATAATAATAATAATAATTAATAAAAAGATAAGATTGTTGATGAAAAAGATAAATGCTTAACTTTTTTTTCCTTTTTTATTTAATTTAATCATGTAAAAAAAATTATTCTAAATCAAGTGAATGTTCTAAATCCAGTTCATGAAAAACTTTTTGCTATTTACAAAATATCAGACTTTTAGTTTTGTTTTAGCAACGACTTGCTTGTAAATCCGGCCTTCGTGAAGCGCAGCAAAAAGTGCATGTTAGCTACTAATCATTTTTCTAATTCGAAGAAATCTTTCGTGCAATGCGGTGTATACCTGCCTTTTTTTTTTTTTTTTTATCTGCGTGATCGCGTATTTTTTACCACTTAATTTCTTACGAATTAATTCCTTTCAGTTTCGAGGCAGAAGATGTCTCTGCTGATAGGCCACTGCTCATTATTACACACCCTTATCTCCTTGAGATACATCAGAACCCGGCAAAGATTGGACTTAATTGAAAAGATATCTCCCTTAAAGGGGCTTATCTATTTTAGTTTTTTAACCCACTGCTCAAAGGAAGATTATTTAATACAAGAGAAGCTCCGATGATATAGGCTCTTAGAATCACTGAATTAACAGAGTTGCAAAATGTAAGTATTATTATTGTTATCATTATTATTGTATTGTTATTATTCACGTGAGAAAAGGTTGAGATAATAACAAAAAATAAAAGTAAATCAATAAAACCTATGCACACACAAGCAAGAGCGTAAGTTAAGAAAACTTAGATAATGACACTTTAAAGTAGAATTTCTATATTTGATGATATCAACTTTTACTCGAGTAATTTTGAAGCCTTTGGTTAATCATTTCTTTGATATGCCATTGGCTTATTTAAAATTACCATAGCATATTAGCATAAGTTTGAGTAGGTAGGTATTGTTGGGATTTTTCGTTGATTTCTTATTTTGATTAATATCTTCAGTAAGACTGAATCGCATGGCAAATGACTTAGTTTTTGTAGGAAAGTCCGACAGTTTCCATTGAAACAGTCCACTATCTTGAACAGCAGCTGAATGGCACACTCTCCCATTACAAGCTCTCTCAGGTCTCTCATAGACAACCTGAGTTTGACTTTTGTGCTCAATAAAGCTATGCTACAGAAAGTCTGGTCCATTGTTCTTCCATAAATGATAGGTTTTTTGTTTTTCATGGTGGTCAATCTTACAAGTAGCATTAAACCATGGCTTATCTTTTAAGATGAAACCTAAGGATTTTAGATGGAATTCTCTTCTCAGGAAGGTGATCATTTTAACGCTCAATAATATTTGAACTTATATAAACATTGTTCCACCTTAGCTGAGTAAGACCACTGTGAATACCACCCCAATTAGCCATGGGTTTTTCAAGTGTACATTTCTTGAAAATCTAACGTCAGGAACAACCAGATCCATCTCCACATCAACCTTAATCAAACAATGATCAGATGAACACTCCAGTGAACCCACTCCACAAGATACAATCCGTGTAACATCTGTGAATACAAGGTCAAGTTGGTTTCCATAATGGTGTGTGGGTTCGTTTATTGACTGTTCACAGTCAGAAATAGTGGCGAAATCTAGAACACCAACATCATGATTATCTGTGGCAATAGCTGAGCTCAGCCATTCAGTGTGATAGGCATTATAATCACCAACAAAAAGTAAACAAGCTTTAGAGTCAGCTTCCTCATCTGCTGCCATTTTTGTAAGCAAGCAGTCATAAATAGGGTCATCCAAATCTGGGTTTCTATAGCTAGCAAAAACATAAAAATTAATTAGTCTCCCACAGACTTTAACTACTTGTGTTTCACAACATCCACACTTATACAGTAGCCTATGAGATGCAGAGAAACCCTCTCAAATACACAGTCATTCCACAGGCCCTTGGAATGGCATTACACTTGAGTAAAACAGGCTTCTTGAACCCTGGAATCAGTTCTTGAATCAAACGCAGGAGTTATAGAACAAAAGAGGACATCACAATTAACAGTAACAACATCCTAGTCCTTTAGACAGTAGTGGTGGTTTTGAAAATGAATTCGTGGGTAAAGATAAAGACAAATAAAATTATAAGAGTAAAACAACCACTTCCTAAACCATCAGGCATCTTCAGCCCTTCTGCTAAGCCTGCTTTGCACATCATTTGAAAAACAAGAGGAAGAGGGAACTGACAGGAAAGTGTGCTTGAGTGTACCCTCAAGCATGGGAACTCCAGTCCAAAACAGTGGAAGACCCCAGTACAAAGGCTATGGCACCGTCTAAGGTTTAAGAACAGTAGTTTTTTTTTTTTTTTAGAGTGGCTTTCTCCTATAAGAGATGCCTACTAGGATAATGATTCTCTTCTGCACAACAAGAAAGGACAAAACAGAAATGATAAGATGTGTAGGGCGTTTACTGTTGTCAAGTGTGTGCCATCAGTAAAAGATATGTAATGAATATGCCAGAATATTCATATTGGGCGTAGGCATAAAAAAAGTCCGTGACCAGAGAGGTAACCGAAAACAGACTTTACAGGAAGCAACCTTAATCTCTCTAGTGGTAGTATCTCAATGGGCAGATGGTGAGTTGGCCAACCTACTACTTGCATAGGCAGTCCTATCATGCTGGGTGTTGAGCCAGCATGCAATCTGGGGGAAGAAACCATCAGAATCTAGGACCACCTCAATGACCTAGTCCACCTAGTCCACCTTCTTCATTGATCTTGTGTTGCTTCAGAGGCAGAGTTGTATGTGTGCCAGTCAGAACAAGATTGATGGTTCGGTCATTGAGAAGTGGGCCAGCCAGAGGTTTACGGCATATGGATTCCCTGTTATACATTTGGTGATGGTTACCTTACTTGATCATCTTATGAGAGTAGGAAGGCCACAGTTAGTTAATTAGTCTCCAAGGGGTATTTGCAAGAACATTGTTGAGTCCACCGTGCTGTTGAGACAATCTCTCTCTTAAGGAGAGTGAAGCAGAGCATGAACGGCGCGAGTGACATTCGGGCATATAGCTGCGAGAGGCTGCTTGCGTGGCTAATCCGTAAGCTTGCAGTATAACCAGACATCATCCCAGTCTGATCTGTTGCTTCCTTGGGAGTTGTTCTCCATCCGTTATCTCCCCTAATATTTTTAGGCATAAATTAGACAAGGGTAGTAAGCTGAACCTACCACCTATCTACCCTTTAATAATATGCACATACGTCATAATATGCATTTAAACTAATTCTACATTCCCTTAGACGGAAAATTAGTTTTTATTAGAGAAAGCTATCAAAGTCATGTTATTAAACCATAAAAGGAGACAAACAGTAATAACTAGTGAATTTCCTTGTACATCATGTGTAAACAATTGTTTGCGACACAGCCCCAAGCATTTTGGCTTACCTTGAGGCTTGAAGACTTCAATGGAGACTTTACTCATCATTCAGTATTTAAAATGAACTTTCGTTATTACATACTATTTGTTAACAGACTTTACGCCATGTTATCTGTAGATTTAAATACTATTTGCTTTGCAGAGTTTACGCTAAACCATGTTTCTGTTATTTTAATACGGATGCTGATCTCTCTCTCTCTCTCTCTCTCTCTCTCTCTCTCTCTCTCTCTCTCTCTCTCACACACACACACACACACATACACATACATACATACATACATACATACATACATACATACATACACGCACAAACTTCTTTAACTTGTTAAATTTCAAATTGTTGTGCAGCCAAAGACTATGATGTGAATGAGATCATCCTAGTTCAATGCTTGTTGGTTAATTAAAAAGAACAAAACCTCATCTTAGCCTCGTTTCCTGTTTTGACTATGGCCATCCCATGATAATTTTTTTTATTGTTTAAGGAAAACTGGCCATTTAACCCCGTTCGCCACTCCCTTTCGCCGAGAAAAAAAGTTATCCAAGGAGAACTACTTGTTAGACCACGTCAGTAATAGTTGTAGTTGTTTGTAAATGACACGTTATCTTGGAAAACAGAACGTTCCACCATCCTGCCTAAGTTTTCGTGTTTCTGTGACAATATTATCGGGGTAGTATATCTGTTGAAGTGTGTTATAGATTTAATTTTGCATTTCGTTTTGTATTATGAAATTTTTCATCACCATAGCTTTCCACATTCATAATGAATTACAAATATGCTTATGAATCTGTACTAAACATTTTGTGCTTGGTCGCTAATTTTCAAAGCGTGGAACTGTTAATCAAAACAAAACAAACGATACTGATGTTCGATTTGAGTCGCCTTTTAATTGTGAACAAGTTGTCGCCCCCAGATAAGTTAACAGTAAATATTGGTGCAGTTTTCGGGTTGTTTGGACTACTTTTTAAGGATTATGTTTGGATTCGTTAGTAGAAAGTCAACCTCTTGGCTAGAATATAAGCTATGGCCAGATAGGCCCAAGCGTAGGCTGTCCTAACCTGGTCATTGTTTCAGGAACCAAGAACCCTTCACAAACTGTTAGGATAGCAGGGCAGCGTGTTTTAGGGGGTTTCATGCTGTGATACTTTAATTTCTCATCAAATACATGATCCGTAAGTTCTCTTTAAATACATGATCATTGTATAGCCTAGGCTGTCCTATGCTACGCTGACTGCTTGCCTTGTGTTTAAGCAAATGCATTCCTGACCATTATTGTTGGTACAAATCACTAATTCTTATGAGGGAGAAAATATTAAGTGAACTGTTCGGCAATTCTGAGTATTATCTCTGGCCCTGTTTTTACTTGGAAACTGGGTTTTTCTCCACTTTTACAGCTTCTGATAACAGAGGCGAGTTTGTTTGTTGGCGGCCAAGTGTCATTTGCCCCCTAACTCTACTCAACAGTAAAGGGGGACTGTAGGAATCCAGGATTCTGGGTAGCGGAAAAAAGAGAAGTGGAGTGGACATGTTTACGTTACGGGGGGCGCTGACTGCAGGGGAAAATGAGAGGGAGTCATATGCAAAATGGAGGGAGCCGCGGAAAGGATAGGGGTAATGAGGCAGGGAGGGAGAAATTTCCTCACGTGCCCCAAAAGCAGGGGTAAGTGGGAAGCGGTGCAAGAAGGGGGTGGGTGGTAGGTTGCGCAAGCGGGAAACGCATCAGGAATGAGTGCGGGTAGAAGCGTAACACTGGGGGTAGGGGAGGAGGAAACACTGCCCAGTAATGGGGATGGGTACAAAGAGCATGGCTGACAAAAACAACCGCCAACTTTACCAGAAGCCGTAAAAGTGGATGAAAAACCAGTTTCAAGGTAAAAAAAAAGCAAGAAGGCACTTAGCACTGGTTGGAAGGAGCAACCTGGCAGGAAAAAATCATTTGCAGACAAAAAAAAAGTTTACACCAGCAGAAATAACTGGCCTTACATTAGTGACTGGCAGGGTAGAGATCAGCCAATGCTTTCAGAAGTGCGTGAGAAAACCAGGATTTCTGGAACAGCGATTGATAAAAACTACACCCCTTCTGGCCCTTCTCCTGCGCTGCACCATAGGTCCTGTCGCACCTAAATGCCCTCTTCTGCAGGTCGAGGCGGCACTCCCTCCCACAGTCCGGACAAAAGCACTGTGTTTTCAGCAGGCTGTGATCTTGGCAAAGCCTGATTAAGCATTTGTAATTGCCTAAGTAATAGGGAGAAAAGTTGCAGTAACTGAGATAGCAGTTAGCGCAAGACACTGGGAGAGTGTGCCAGGTTATCGGCTCAGACAAACGCAACATGGACGGAAGGGATTCAGCCATTGTACTGAACAAGAAAGCGCAAAATGTGTATGTTTTAAGGCGTAGGCCTGGGTAGCAGCTAAGGGTTGTGGTGGGTCAAGGAGGGGTTGGATGTGAGGGGTTTTGGCACAATTGGGTGTTAGGGGGGAAGGGGGAAACTTACGCAGCGGTAACAGGAATGGTTTTTTTGAAAAAGCTTCGTGTTGGTTATGACAGTAAAGCAAAGAAACCCAAACTGGGTGAGAAAAATGTGGCTGGGCAAGATTATTTTTTTGGGGTACAGATAAGCTTTTGCCGTGTTTAGTACTGGCTTGGTGGGTTAAATGCATTTCGCCGTGTTTAGTAATGGGCTCGGGGAAATGGAATCCCCACTGGCTATGAGAAGGAAGCAGAGAAACGATACTGCCATGCGAAAAGTGGGTGTAGGGAAAGTGTTTTTTTGAGGTACAGATACACTTTCGCCGAGTTTAGCACTGGGCTGGCGGGGAAATGCATTTCGCCGTGTTTAGCAGTAGGTTCAGGGGGATATAGGCCTAATCTCCCTGCGCCGCATTCAGTACTGGTCCGGGGAGGGATACCTGTGTTGCAACAAGTTCGAGTAAGTGCAACCAAGAACGTTGAAACTTACAAGAATAAACTCAAAAAGTATATGTTTTCTTTTTTGCTGTTTTAACTTATAGTTTGGGAGGATTGCATGCAGGGTGTGTTAGTTTCATGTGTAGGGAAAACACTTTAACAAGTTATTGCACTTGCCGGACGGGATATGAACCATTCAAAACAGACGTACCCGTGCCCTGTCATGTGCAGGACGCGTATGTGAACCCCGGAAAAAGGACACAGCCCCCCCAAGTAGGGGGGCGTGTTAGCAACTTTGAGTGGTAACATTTAGGGGGTTTTCCTCAATGGGGGTTAACAGTGCAATGTGATTGGTTAGATAAGTGTTTGAGGGGGTTAGCCCCCAATCTCCGAGTTTCCTCAATAAGGGAGTGAGGGATGGAGTAGTAATGGGAGGGGTTGCCTTTGTGTCGGCTCATTTAATGCTCTTGTTTGTTGTCTGTTTATTTAGCGGTTTCTCATGTCTGCAGCGCTGTAAAAAGTAAATTTTGGCCGGTTTCTCATGCCTCATCATCTACCCCACCCATAACCCTGCTTTCCTAGTGGTCCCCAAAATTGTAGGGTAGAAACAAGTGGGTGAGCCGTTACATACCCAAATAACACTGTCCCGGGGGTATACCCCACCCATAACCCCGAATTCCCATCGGGTCCCCTAGCTTGTTGGTTGAGAGGGAGCAGATCACCTGTCCCTGGGGTATACTCCACCCATAACCCCGCTTTCCCATTAGGTCCCCTACCTTGTTGGATGAACTTTAGGGGTTAATTACAGGTTAATTACTTTTGTGTGACAAAAATTGAAGGTAAATCCATAATTAGCAACCAAAAAACTGTAGAAAAAGTCAAGTTAGAAGGCCGTTGCCGCTGCGGAGCTGCTACTTAGTTCTACCAACTGTTCTAACAACAATGGCTTAAAATCAAACTTAACATGTTTATAATTATTAACAATCACATTAGGGTAGGCTACCAGGGACAAAGGTTCAGTAGGCTATTCACAAGTATGCCAGCCAGGTGTTTCTTTTACTTTATTACCAGTTCTTAATGTTCCTGTTTTTGTGTGTAGTTCTTAAAGATTCCTTAATATACTTGTATGGAAAGCATACTAAAATCTGTCACAAAGTTACTACTATTGAGGTATTTAAAGTCTTTGTCTCAGTTTTTGGACCATAAGAATGGTGCTAAACATGACGGCAATCTGACAGAAAAGCCTTGTAGGCCACAGCCTTTAGTTACCAGCTCCTCAGGGATGAATGTATAGCACTCTGTGGGTATAGAATGGCAACTTTGTACCCTTACACTCCCTACCTTGTCAGTGCTGCATAAGCATTAATATCAACACTCAGTATGGGTATAAAAAACAACCATCACACTTTAAAGTGAAAACTTGATGCAAAAGGCAATTAAGTAGCTCATTTTCCCATATTTTTAACAATATACTGTGAATAAACTTGCACATAACACACAATACAGTAGGTTACACTACCAGCTAAAAATAAGTATCACTTTCTTTTAATCTTGCCTTAGCCCATTAAATATTACAGCAGTCTTTAAAACACATCATACACAAAGAAAAAGCAAACCCTTCCTTCTCACGTAGTCTGTGTACCACAGTACGGTAGGTTACACTGCCAGCTAAAAACAAGTATCACTCTTTTTCGTTCTGTCCAAACCTATTAACATTACAGCTTAGTCTTTAAAACATATACACTAAAAAAAATTAAACCTTTTTTTTGTTCTTGCTCAAATACGAACCTTTGGTCTTTATAAAGGATTTTGCTTGCGAACATGAGCTGGAACAGATGTTAACTTTCAAACAAGGTCGTTAGCTACCGACAGTAGGAGGGAAGCCCCACCCACTCAGTGTGCACTCCACTTTGCTTTAGGCCTCCGTTGTGTGAAGACATCTCTGCGCTTCTCTGCTCAACTGCCATTTGCTTTCTTTTTTGTTTTTTCTGTACTGTATAGTTTATGTGTGATTGCTAATAATTTATTGTGCAAAACCCTTACTTACAACAGCCTGGGGAGAGTAAACCTTTAATTGTGAGGCATTGCCCAGGTAAGGACCAGCTTTGCAATCGTTTCCTCTCTTTCCTTGAAATAGAATCTCACTCTTTATGTGTATCATGCAGGAAGCACGATTGCAATACATCTAGCCCTTGTAGTGAGTGTCGAGTCTGGCCCTCTGTACGGTGGGTGAAGTTTGCTCGGAAAAAGAAGAAAGAGAAGAAAGTTTCTCCAGTGTCATTGGAGTGCAGTGCTCCGCCAGTGACACTGAAGATTCTCTTTGGTTCCTTCTTCCCCTTGGCCAAGCTGCTACCTGTTGTTGCCACTCCTAAGGGAACAGTCTCTCCTTCAATGTCTCCTACTGCTTTGTCAGTAGAGAGCCATCACAGTGGGGAGGATGACCAGTTTGACTACTCTTCAGCGGTCTCCTTGTGCTCGGAGGGGGAAGTTGTTCTCGAGAGGGCACTCCTCCTCAGGTTGAAGGGAGAATGCCTCTCATAACCCAACTTGTCTTGCAATTGTTGTGGAGTCAAAGGAGCTTTAACTCAGGAGGACCGTGACCTGGAAGGGCTCCTATGCTCCAGAACTTGGATACCCTCGAGTTGCTTAGGAGTTTTCCAGAGCTCGTCCATTTGACATGGCAGTATAACAACCTCAAGGAAGAGACCATGGTGTTCCCTTTGGACCACTCTTCAGCCATCAAGTCCTTCTGGGGACCCCAGAAGAAACCCAGGGTGTTGATGGGCTTGCCATGGTCAGGACTTGTCAAGGAGGTTTTGGACCAGGTTAATTCTCTTATGTCTGGGCAGGAGAATTTTCTTTGGTCTAGCCGATCGTGCAGCCTTTCACTTGTCAGAGGAAATATTGCATACCCTCGGAGAGGCATTTGCCGACCAAACAGGTTGACCCGGACCTTGTTCGTCTGTGTCCAGGTCTGTTGTTGGATCGCCTCCAGGAAGAAGGAACGTCCTTTTCGCAGTGGGAGGCAGCAGCAATGGAATCGACTGCCATGGCAGCATTCCAGATGGTCTCCTAGATTGATTTTTGGTCCCTTGCCGTGGCCGAGATTGCTTCTTCCTCCTCTTCGGGGTCTTGTACTGTACATCCGAAGAGGAATCCACACTCAGGAGACTGATGTTGTTTGGAGGTTGGGCCATCACCTACCCAGCCCACCAGACACTTAACCTGTGGGCAGACCTGGTCATAAAGAGAAAAGATGGTATTTTCTTTTGTCTCAGGTTACTAGGTTCATCAGGTCAGAATCAGCACTGGCACTACAGGACGAACCTGGTACTGGGTTCCACTTCCCTCTTCCGTAGAGGAGAGGCGAAGGCTACGGTGGACAGGCTAATGGTTGAAAATAATGACGTGCTTGTTCACCAGGCAGTAGCCAAGACCTCTGGGTCTTTGTGTGGCACTGCAACCCAGCCTTTGAATCAGGCTGGCCCTTCCTCTTCAGGTCCCAGGAAGTCCCAGGCTTCCTTGGGGCCCCTGTAGGAACACCCAGTCTTCTTCTGTCCCTGTTAAGAAAGGTGCACAGTCGTGCCCTTTTCAGCCCCCTGCCTGTCCTAGGAAAGGGGTCAAAGATAAAAAGAAGGGTGGAGGACACTAGGGGCAGCAATCCTCCCCACTTGCTGCCTTTTGTGGGATGCTGCCCGTCAAGCCATTGGGCAACATGGCAGAGATACGGAGTGGAGACCTGGGTATAGATGTCCTTTGGATAGGATATTTACTACCCTTTGAGTTTCCGCCTCCCCTCACCAACGATTCGGTCCGCTTTCAGATATACATTTCCCGACTCGCCGAAGCACCTCGCCCTGTGGGAAGGGGTGAAAGCGATGCTGAAGAAAGGCACTGTAGAATTTGTGAAAGATCGGTCTCCAGGGTTTTACAACCCTCTTATTTCTCATCCATTTCTTATAGAGAAATAGACAGGTGGTTGGAGACTGGTGATAGATCTCTCTCCCCTGAACCGGTTCGTTTGCCAGACCCAGGGAAACGGTACGGTCAGTACTCAAATTGAACTTGAAGGATGCATATTTCCAGATAAACATCCACCAGTCCTCTCGCAAGTACCTCCGTTTCACCTTTTGGGATATGGTGTTCCAGTTCAGGGCACTTTGTTTCCGGCTCTTAACCACTCCCCAGGGGTTCACCCGAGTGGTCACCTATCTCATCTTAGGCCAATTCACACAGAATACCTCTTCTGAGGTATCTCAATGATCGCCTAGTTCTGGTGAGCTCTTGGTTGCAGTTGCTCCAGGACAGAGACCCACTTCACGAATTTTGTCATGGTAGTGGTGATAAATTTTTAGAAGTCCAATCTCACACCCAGGCAGAAGGTAAAGTATCTGGGCATGCTGATAGATACGGCAGCAGCAAGAGTTTGCCCCTCAGACTCGCTTATCAGAAAGTTCAGAGAGGCAGTGCAGTTGTTCCTGTCACAACAGGAGCAACCGACTGAAGAAACTGGTCCCTCATGGGTAGCTTCACCTTTGTCCTCTTCAGTGGAGAATAAAGGAGTCTTGGTCTCCAGCATGCTCATATGCTGTACGAGCTGTTGAGTGGGTCATCAGGCAGTTCTGATTTATAAGACTTTTTTTCTTTGCTTGTGCTAGCTTCAGCAAAGAGAGTAGGCGAGCTTCACGGCCTTTGATGCTAGTCCTTGATGGGAAGGGGATCTGAGACTCAGAATCCATAGGTCCCTGACGCTGGATTCGAGTTTGTTTCAGTCCCCCTCCAGAAGGACTTTGTGGGTATGATCGGAACGAGATGCTACTTTGTCCGGTTAGAGTGCTGCCATACTACCTTCCGAGAGCTGGGCATCTCAGGCCTGAATGTCAACGCCTCTTCGTTAGTACCAACTTGGCCTTGGAAAAGGTGTCCAAGAGTACATCCTCTTTCAAGCTTTGTGAGACAGCAATGGTCTTGCTCTTCATATGACAAGTTAAATGGGTGTTCAATCCAGGCAAGAGATCACACCAGACCACATTTATCTCATATTATCTTCAGGATTTGCCCATAAATCTTTGGGCATGCTTTTCCTTGGATCTTGTGGTGGCTGCCCAACAAGTTGTGTGGTTCATCTGGCTCCCTTAGGGACTAGTGCATCTTGTCTAAGGTGTTCGATATGCGGAATAGAAGGGGTGTGAGTGACCAGCATCCTCACTTCTCTCTTTTACCTGTCTCTGTCTGTAGACAAAGAGACAGGTAGTGAGCCATCACGTGCTGGACGGACAAGTTTGTGGGTGACCACATGACAAGGACATCCTGGCTTCAGCTTATGTAGATCCGCAGATATAACAATCTTGTGCAAGAGGACAAGACAGGTTCCTTAGATTTTCCCACAGAAATAGAAGCTCTCTTTGGACTGAGGAAAGAATCGAAGGCTTCTATTGGACTGCCTTGTTCTAAGCATGCGGATTATATCCTTAGTTGTGTAAATTCTCTTGTCTCTGGATAGGACAATTCCTTGCGTTCTAGCAGAACGTTCAAGCTTCTTCCTACTCCTCTCCCTCGGCATAGGCGCTTCTGCACTACACCTAATGTTGCACTTATACCTGAACAGCTGGATGCAGATATGGCTTGATTGGCTCCCAGAGTTTCCCTAGACCAGATTTGGTTAGAAGGTCCTTCCTTCATTTCTCAGGAAGCTGTCTCTTTGGAGTCTGCCTTCCAAGCAGTTTCTTGGTTAGACTTGTGGTCAATGGCGGTGGCTAAGATTTTGTCCTCTGCTCTTGGTGATTATTCCGACTCAGAATAAGTAGAGCATTTCAAATCGTCAGTGTTAAAGTATAGCCTAAAGGATTCGAAACGTACTAACCTAATCATAGGCTAAGTCTTATACAGTACTATGACACCCAGGTTACTTCATTCTTATGCTAGTTCAAATTGCAATTAAATCAGTACATTGCGTTGTGTATATTAATCTAAACATAAACGATGTAAACTTACTGTTGGCACATTCAATGGTCTTTGCTTGAAATACACTAGAATCAGATTGGCGTGTGCACAATCTCTACTTCATAACCCTCATCCAAAGCACACCTCAAGAAATTCTCCTTACATTTAGATATGCATATCTCCTAAAGGAATTTTTCCCAAATGTACTTTAAGATGAAAAGGAATACTTAAATGGATTTGAAGGCACCGACAACTATGGCTGCATTCCCCTCTTATGTCCTTACCAGCTCGAACCACACTGTATTGAGGCTGTGAAGAGACTGACTCTCACAACCATCTTTGGCCAACACCAAACATACAACTAACCACCAGACAAACAACCGGTGCTGGTAGTTAAGCACTATAACCCTCATACTTACAATTAAATACACGAAACAGCCAAAACAACGCTTTTCATTACTAAATACAAGCACAACAAAACACAATATCTTTCTTCTACATAGCCTATACGCATTTCCACTTTATGTAAATTTAAAGAGAATTCATAAAACTATACCTGCGGAAAAGTACAATCTCTCTTGTCGAAGTTTCGACAGTTATTCCGAAGACAATGATTCTTACCTTAGGCTTTTGCAGCTGGGGAGTAAAGCCATTTCATATTTGGCTCATTTGACTGCGACTATTTGGGTGAATATTTTTCCCAAGAGAAGGGGTGCCGCACTTGCCAAGGTATCAAGATTCATTAATTTGGATTCTGTGTTAGCCCTGAGAAATGGTGACATCCTCAATACTACTTCTCTTTTTCCTAAGGATCAGTTGGACTTGGCAATACATAACGGCAAGCTGATAATAATGATTGGCTGGTTCATCAAGCTGTCTCTAAATCTGCTAATCCTCCTTGTCCTGGTACCTCGAAATCCAGGTCCTCGGCTCTGCTGAAGAGGTCTGCAGTTGCCTCTTCATCCAGCAGGCCTGAGCAAGCTCCTGCTGTAGCAACCTGTTCCTCTAAGCCAGCAAGAGGCTCTAGAGGTAAGGAAAGAGGTTCCAAGTGATAGAGTAGGTGCCTCTTCCCACAAGTTGTCACGGGGGGTGTTTGCCTGGCGAGCCATTGGGTTATGTGGCGGGTCTTCGGGGCGGAAGAATGGGTAGTAGACGTCCTTCAGGTAGGGCACCTACTACCCTTCAACTTTCCTCCTCTTTCTGTTCAGCCTCTTCTTCACCTGACGTACGCTCTCAGCTGAAAGAGTTTTGGTCTCCTGCAAGGGATCCCCCTCATTTTCTTGCTCTGCTGTCGCAGGAAGTAAGAGAGGACCTGTGTTGGTGGTTGGACGACAGGAACTTAGCTGTTGGGGTTCTTCTTCATTCTCCTCCTCCAGAGATCCTCCTGTTCTCAGACACCTCATGCGAGGGTTGGGGAGCACATTTGGAAGGTTTTGTAATATCCAGAGTGTGGAGTCTGCAAGAGAGGGGAGCACATTTGGAAGGCCTTGTAACATCCAGAGTGTGGACTCCGCAAGAGAGGCAATTTCACATCAATGTGCTAGAGCTCAAGACTGCCTTCGTAGCTCTTCAGCAATTTCAGGAGAGGGTAATGGGGCACTCCGTGGTGCTCATGTCAGATGACACCATGGTGGTGGCCTATGTAAACAAGCGGGGGCGGGGTGGCTGGTGTCACTCCAACGATACTCCCTGATGGTTGCCACCTAGGCCTATAGGCCTACCTCATTGCCACCAATTCCTTAGTTTGTCATTTTTACCAGTTTCCAGCTGGCATTATAAGAATTATCCATAAGTTAGGACCGCAGTTTTGTTAGCTATGTAAAATACAAATTGATTAATAAATGCATCATGTTTGAAAGAAGCCCACAGGGGCCATTGACTTGAAATTCAAACTTCCAAAGAATATGGTGTTCATTAGGAAGAAGTAAGAGGAAGTAAAGGGAAATACAGAAAGAAGAGATCCCATTTATTATAAAAGAAAAAATAAATTAGCAAGTTTTATTGTTTCTGACACTTGGGTTCTTCCAAGCCTTTTTCAAAGTAATGATGCAACTCATTACTTTAAGCCCAGAAGTCTACCAGTTGTAACATCGCATATGTCTTACAAGCTAGAGGTGCCAGAGTCATTCCTGAGCTCTTCCAGACCAGAAAGGTATTTCCAGGTGGGTAGAATCAAACTAGTCTGTTCAGAGATTTACCCAGACGCCACCCGCCAATGGGTAAGTCTCCTGTGTAATGACTAAAGGTTTGTATTTGTGTGGGAACAAATTAAACATTTTATTCTAACACAAACCTGAAGATCTTTACATTTACAGCCCACCTCAGCCACCCCTCATTCTGGTACCTGGGCCGAAAGGCAAAGTGGGGTGCAGGCCAACAAGCAGGTGGGGTTTCCCCCACTACTGTTGGTAGCTAATGACCTTGTTTGAAAGTTAACAACTGTTCCAGCTCTAGTTCACAGGCAAAATCCCACGTAAAGACCTTCAGGTTTGTATGTTAGGGAAAATACAAATCACTGTACGTACTTTAAAATGTGCAGTTTTGTAAAAAAAAAACTATTAAAGCCTTGTTTTCCAAGTGATGATTAATTGTTTATAGATGTGCTAGGTTTCTGCCTGCTTTGTTTCTTGTGCTTTATAATTTGTATAACCATAGTGCAGATTAGTAATTTTTTTACTTTAGGTTTTCTTCCTCCAGCAATAAAATTGTATTGAGAAATTGTTTGTTTAATGATGGATTACTGTGGACATCATAAAATCTGGAGATGTTTTGGGGAAAGCACATTATGTGGGGAAAAGTTGCAGACATTTCAAAATACTTCTAGATGGGTGTAAAGCACTGGTTCCTAAGGGTAGCAGTTTTATCAGAAAAGAAATGAGGCAGGGAAATGCTTTTTATTCCAAAGTACAGGCATCCCCGGTTAACGGCAGGCTCGGTTAACAGCGATTCGGTTTTATGGGGCTTGTCTAGCGACGAAAATCGGCAATTTTCGGTGCCGAAAATCGCCGATTTCCGCTTATCGGCGCCGATAATTGGGTATTGGCGCTGATACATACCTAACAGAGGTGCTAGTAACCGAAAATGGTGCTTTTCGGCCCCGATAACCCCCGGAAATTGCCGAAAACGCCGATTTTCGGTTATCATCACACCCTCAGAAATAGAACCCTGCCGATAACCGGGGACTGCCTGTAATACAATTTTGGATAGAGAAAAAGGTCATGTACAGTAGTTTCTGTTGTTGCTGTAATGTAGCATTGTAATTATGTCCTTGTTATTTGTGTAAAGAATTTGCTCTATTTTTTCAGGTTTTAAACACTAATGCAGCATATGAAAGTAGAAGGCCTTGATCGTCAAAAATGGCAGAATGTGAAGCGTATCCAGCTATTTCCGTCACTGTCTTGGATCGAACTTTTGTTTTATTTTACTTCCTTTTGGGGTGGAACAGCATATAGTTTATATAGATTTTATCGCACCTCCCAAAGTAAGTACAGTACTGTTTTGAAGTTTATTGAAGTAATGTTAATGAGCATGTGAAAATATACAATATATATATTATATTTTAAAATTGCAGTTGCTTCTTAATTTAAGAATGGCCTTTACCACTAAAATCCAACTGTTTTTACACAATATACAAACCATCGGTCTTTAGAATAGGAATATACTTCAGCGCAGCTGGAGACCAGCCATTTAACTTTGAACAAGGTGATTAAGTATGTAGTTAACTACCAGCTACGGGTGGGTGTCCTGCCCACCCAGTTGGTACGCATTCACTTTGCTTTTGGCTGCCGAGAGAGAGAGAGAGAGGTGCTGCTCTTTCCTCTGTGCCTCCCGTTCGACTGATTTGTTTGTTTATGTGATGTTTTCATACATTAGTGTGTTGCTGTATTTGCTTGTATCTGGACATAAGGTGGTATTATGATATGCAGTACCTGTAATGCAAATCCAACCCCCTATTTTACCTTCGTGTGTTGCATATTTAGTATTCTGATTTAATTGTTCATTCTGACATAACTCATCCCTACAACTTAAGAATGGTAAAACTGCTTTTTACGTTGCCAAGACAACAAGCTCAAACTTTATTTTCTCACTTCGCTTACAGCTCTATGACAATCTTCGTCTTTCTCGGAGAGAGTTTTATTCCTTCACATTGTGAAGGAAGGTGTGTATTCTGAAAATTATTACTGACATTTGTAATGTTTTAGATTTTTCAGATGTTGTAGAGCTCGAGGGAGCAGAGAAGTACGGGTTCTCTCGCTAGCAATACTGTAAGTAAGTAAGTATAGCTTAGTTTTACCCAGGTTCTCTCGATTACACTTATTTTAGCAATACTGTTACTTTACAGGTTATTGCATTATACTGTAAATCCTCTAACTCGATTGCTCAATCTGATGACGGCATTGTCTCGGCCAACAAAGGGCTGTACTTGGGGTTGCACTGTGGGTTCATTGCTCAAGAACCCAGCTGTTGCTTGGCGCAATGTGGAGAGAGAGAGAGTCCAGAGTGTGTGTGCGCTCAATCCCCAATCCCTCCTTCCCATTCCCGCATGGGAATGGTGCAAGGGTTCCGAGCCGGCAACAGACTGGTGTTAAAAAGTCGAAGAAGAGATTTGATTTATTGTTGTCTTCACCTTCATCATAGTTTTGTGCTTTCTCTTCTTGGTGCTCTTCCACATCTTTGGACTCGGGGTCCATGCTGTGGGTCTCATCAAGACCCTGCAGCATAGGAGTACCAGGTGCGTGTCACCGATATTAGTTCCAGGAGGTCACCTTCTGGGACTAGTGCATATCTCCGCCTTTGTTTCTTCAGACACTTGGGTAGAGGGAATAACCTCCAAGGAGAGCCAAGTCACCTCAGATAACCCCAAGTTACCTTTACCAGTATCATGGCGTCACCTCCACGGATATGTATAAGCATACCTCTGCTCAAGTTTCCGTGGACACTCGGGTAGAGAAAGCAACTGATTATCAATCCACTTATTACTCAGGAGCTCCAGGAGTGCGGGTCTCTGATGGAACCCGCGTCACCATGGGCTGGTATAGAGCCTACCTTGGCTAGAGATTCCTTGATTTCTCAAGTAGTGGAAGCAACTGATGCACGATAATTTCATGACTCGTGAGCATCGAGTCTGCTCACTGGAAGACCGTGTGAACAAGTTCCCCATGCAGTCCTTTTTGTATTGATTGAAAATTACCACAATTAGGAGAAGCACTAATGGCAAAAGGTATATTTGTGATGCTAAAGGAATTACTTTACATGTTGTTTGTGTTGCCTGTCATGCTTAATTTAAAATCCCTGTGGATGTTATCTCAAGGATTCAGGTAGACAATCGGAAAATTTTGAATGTGTTTTTACTCATTTCATGAAAGTAGACAGTACTGTATTGGTTTCTGTATTATGATTCTTTGAATGTTCTTGGTTGTAAACTTAGTTTATCTAATGGTAATGCAAAGAAGAGTAGGATCTAGGTGCATCATTTTTTACATATTTTCTTTAGGTATATTTCCTTTTAGGATACCCAGTGTGTATGATAGTTTACTGTAGTCTTTTTTTTCATGATCATTGTAAACCTAGTCTTTTAAGATCCCTTTTACATTACTTTTCTTTGATAGACTTCGTAACAGCACATGATGATTTACTGTTAGAATGAAACATTGCCATCCTGCCAGTCTCTGTTTGTACTGAACAGGTCTTGTACACCAGCATCAGACTGAAAACCCAGGCTGCAGTTTCCATCGAATTGTAATTTGTATTTTTATGGAAATTCTAATAACTTTCAGCATTTATTCAGCACCAAGCTTATTCTTTTATAGTACTTTGATTTGTATGTTGTTATGATTGAAGTTTGCTAATCAGTTGTAGGATCAGTTAAGTGTACTTGTTCTTATGTCCACTTACTTTTTAGTAAAGGGCTCATGTGTAGATAATGACAATCAGAATATATATCTTAGGTCACAGTACGAAACATTATACTGTAGGATTTCAGTAACAAGTGCTGATGTCAGTGGGGATACTGGTAGGAGGACACCTAAATGACCACAAAAGAATGAACAGAGTTGGTTTTGAAGATGTGATGGGAAGATATAACTTGGAGGAAAGAAATCAGGTGGGATGAGTAGTATTGAGATTTGGCTAAAACAAAGGATTGATGTTGCAAAACATTGTTTAGGAAGTCCAGAGACAAGTTGATAACATGTAAGAGTAGTGCAGCTGAAATGCTGATTGATTATGTTACAAGGATTGTACTGTTGTATCAGGTGAGACATGCGTAACGCAAAATGAAGAGCTATGAGCTTGTTTGATAGTAAGGGTTAGAAAGGTGACTGAGATAGTCAAAAGAATAATAACATGTAAACTAAAAAATAGATGGTGAAAAAATAAAAAGGAATAATGTCAGCTCATGTAACATCAGAAACTGGTTGGTAAAACTGTTGAAAAGGATATGCAAATGCAAAATTTCATGAGGGAAGGTGAAGTCAAGGTATACAAAGGTCCATTGAAGAGAAGAGACCCTTCAAGCACCAGGATAAGACAGGGAGGGAAGAAAATTAAGATAATAATTATGATGATAATTATTAAAATCAGTCATAGTCATTTTAGCTTAATGTGAGAGAAGTCAGCAACCGCAGCAGTCTTTATGATGAGACAACTACAGAAAAAAATAAATCATTCATTCCTGTGGGTCTTGAGAAGGTATTTGACACAATATAGACAAATAGTCAGAAGGACATTGCAAAGGGAGGGTAGCAGAAGGCCCATTAAGGTAGGGATATTCCTTTACCATAACAGAAGAGTCATATCTTATTATATACATCTTGTCACTCACACAATTCAGATGCAGTTAACTGTAAAACAGTATTGAATGTTGGACAACCACAAATTGCAAATTGAAAATAGCTCATATTTAGAATCTCTCACCAAATTGCAAACAAAAAATTACAGAAATATTACCTTGTATATAGTATGCAGATGACTTGGTACTTACAGCTGAATTTGAGGAAGAGGCCATCGAAATGTTTAAAAAATGGAAGAGCAACATAGAGGAGAAAGGGTGAAAATCAACATAGCAAAAGTAGGCTTTTGGTGTCAGGCAATGAAGCAAAGGAAAAATTCAGTCAGGAGTGTGGTCATGGGGCTTTTGTTGGAAAGGTGTAGGGTAGGGTGCACTTAGTGGCATGTACCAAATGAAATAGTTGGTGACACAAAAGACCCATGCTTTTATGAAATACACATTAAGAGATAATGTATTCAGAGCGCTAATGGGGAAAAGAAGAAAGTAGAGAATTATAGTGTGGTAGACAGACAATAGAATAGAACTTTCCTTTCACCATTGTCACACTTGACTGTGAAGCAAGAATTAAGAGAGCTTTAGAAAAAGAGTAGCAGCATTATAGATGAAATGGAAAGAGATAGCTAGACTTCTAGTGATGTAAAATCTCCCCTTAATAGAGAGAGTATGAACCCATGATGCATGCATAATGCCTGTACTGCATTGTAACAGAGGAAGCTTAGACACTGACAAAGAAAATGGATGAGATTTTGAAAAGCTATGACTAGCATGTACTCTAGACCAGAAACCAGAGTAAAATGGGATTATTGGAAAGACCATAATACAAATGAAGTGGCAGAGAGATGTGGTGTCCAGCAGTTGGACTGAGATACAGTGTTCCCCTACTTTTTCTCGGGGATAGGTTCCAGAACCCACCATGGAAATGCAAAAATCCCCTCTAAAAGCACTTATAACTACCAAATACCCTGTACCCCTTAAACTAAAATGCTTATAACTATCTATTATAAAAGTTCACTGCCTATTTTAGTAGTTCAAACAAAAATATACATTAAATTATCATACTGAAACAATTTAGTATCAATTCAAGCAAAAAACAACCCCAAACCATCATCCCAAAACACCCTAAGTCACCTTAGAGTAGTACCCTTTTACAACTGTTACTGTTATGTATATTACACCCCCTAAAATGCTTGTAACAGTGATTTACTAACTTTGAAATATCAATATTAATGTAAACAACAAAATATGTATAAAACATTTAATACAAATTAAATCTTTAACAGAAATTAAATTAAATAAATCTGACAACATTTTACAGCTAATGAAGTTACCCCTCTATACATAAGCATAGCTGTTTTCTCTCATAGTATTGAAGTCGTTCCATTTTCCTTATACTGTACATTGATAAAAACAATTACAATTATCACTAATTTGCTTTTTTTCCTAGAGCAACACTGTTTGCTCACTAATTACTGTATTTTTTCATATTGTGTTCATGACATATACTCTACTAGTGTATCTATTAAGCTCATTCCAGATTCCAGGTTGGGCCTCAGACTGAGCATAACAGGGTTACGATTCGATTCTCTCTCTCTCTCTCTCTCTCTCTCTCTCTCTCTCTCTCTCTCTCTCTCTCTCTCTCTCTCTCTCTCTCTCTCTCTCTCTCTCTCTTAGGGTAATGTAAGATGTATTTGAAATGATATTACTGTAAAGTGTTTTTGGATGATAGAGTGTATTGTACAATATTTAAAATATTCGCTAATTTTCATTTTATTTTCCAGTCTGCTTATACTGGAAAATAAAATGAAAATAATTAGTGAATATTTTAAATATTGTACAATATGCTTTATCATCCAAAAACACTACAGTAGTATAATTTCAAATACATCTTACATTACCCTTAAAAAGAGAGAGAGACTCAAATCGAATCGTACACCTGTTATGCTCAGTCTGGGACCCAACCTGGATTGAGCTTATTAAATACACTGTAAATTATAATAGATACACTGTAAATCATTTTTATCATGAAAATCAGTGCAGGCAGTCCCTGGTTATCAGCGGGCTCGGTTAGTGGCGATCTGATTTTACGGGGCTTGTCTAGCGATGAAAATCAGCAATTTTCAGCGCCGATTTCCGCTTATCGGCGCCGATAATTGGGTATTGGCACCAATACATACCTAACAGAGGTGCCACTCTCCGGTTACTGCCACCAGTACCCAGTTATTGGTGCCGAAAATCGCCGATTTTCTCTTATTGGCAATTTTCGCTCATTGTCACACCATCGGAATGAAACCTCCGCCAATAACCAGGGACTGCCTGTATTTAGTCAGGAACGCAATATGAAAAAATACAGTCATTAGTGAATAAGTGGTGTTGTTCTTTGAAAAAAAGCGAGTTAGTGATAATTTTAGAGGCACGGTCTATAGAAAAGATCCGCGAATTGATGAAAGTTCCCGCAGAAAAATGAAAGATGTGTTCCACAAAAATCTACGACAAAATGAAGCGTGGAAAAGTAAAGTGTGAAAAAAGTGGGGTAGCACTTTATCAGATATGAAAATGGGTTGAACATGGTTAGAAGGCATAAAGAACAGTTAGCTAGAAAAGCAGTAGATTGGAAGTAAGCCAGATGAAGACCTGTAGGAAAGCCCAGGAAATAGGGGATAGATGAAAAGTTAAACTAATGAGAGTTAAATGGAAAGAGCAGAGAACAGGGGAGAATGCAGAGTATTAATTTCACATATAACCAGATAAAGGGAAAGTTGATATATTGAATGTAAGAAAATATTTACAGTGATGTTATGGTGAATTTTCCAGAAATGCTACATTTTAGTGATACATTATGGCATGCTTCATATATAGAAGAGGTCATTACTATATTTCATTACAATAAAATGATATGGTGTAATTTCAGAAATTTTTTCCTACTGTTTCATTATCTTTTTGGTTTTTTTAGGGTGGGGCCAGTATTTAGATCTCACTACTCATGATAGCAGCTGGTTTGGGAAACGTCAAGATATGACGGACACTGAGTGGTATGTCTGGCCACCTATTTTGCTCAGGTGTGGCCCATGGGCCTTGCTCCATGTTGTCTTAGCTCAGTTCATCAGAAAATATTACCCACAGGTAAGATCATTCATGTAAATTCTGATAGGTACATGATATTGCCTTGATGTTACTGTAAGAATGTTTTTGTTCTTTTGTAAGGTATGTGTGTGTCATGATTAAATGATTGCTGGATCTCTCATAACTTATGACAGAATGAACATTGAATTTTTATATAAAACTTTGTCATAAAAATGTAATTTTGAATTGCATAATATGGACCATTGTGTCTTATATGTTCTGTTGTATGATGTTTATGATGCTCAGGAGTTTAAGCATATTTTTTTGACGGTATATATGAGGAAAAGTTCTGAACCTACGGGTAGTCCAAGTAGGAAGCAGTTCTATTTCTAGAGGAAATATAATCCTCATATTTACTACTCCATTGGGATTATTAACTGTCACTGGGAGGGATGGAGGATGTTATTTAAGAGAATTCTTTTTGTTCAAACAACTTTTTAATGAGAAAATCACTTGTTTATATTTTTATTGCACCTCACATAGTGCAGAGACGGGGGCGGGGGGTTGTGTTCATCCTGGATCAGAGATAAATCATATTGGCTGCTGGTCAAGGGTGCAGCTGCGTGCAAATTTGTTATCTGACATAACAAATTTTGTATTTACTTTTGATATTTTATATTTTCAGATTACAAGTAGTTGACGCATTGTATGTTGAATCTCAGTTGAATATGGGATAATACTACTTTATGGTTATTAATTTTACTCACTAAGTTTTTTCTCATTGATGTTCATTAATTTGTAGGTGTGGTTGGGAATTTAACAAACAATACCAAAATTATTTCTAATTATATTCATTGACAGATACTTACCTGGACATATCTTCATTGGCAATCATTGTGGATACAATATTAATTTCTCTGCTCTTGAAAGTATATACTGTATGGTAGTCATACTATTAGATTAATAGGTTTAAGCTCCCCTCATCCATATTTGAAAATATTAATATTTATTATTCATTCCTCCTTTACCAGAAAAGAGTAAAATGATTTGTGTAATAATTTTATTTATGGCTAAAATTTATTCTCTGGTTTTGTTGTCTGCACAGTTTTAGGCTGTATAGTTTCAATATTTTTCTATCAGGAGCGTTAGAAAGAATGTTGAATACTGTAGTTATAGAAATAGTCAATACATTATTATACTCATAGGTACATATTTTATAGAATTAGAAGCCTGTCATATAATGAAGTGCTATATATTTCTTTAAATCTTTTTCACTTAAAAAAATTAATGTACTCTGGCTTCCTGTGCTGTAATTGTCATTGGTTACTAATGTAGGAAAATTTCAACTTTGAAAATGAATACAGTGAAATGTGCAGATTGAATAAGGTAGAAAGATAGAAGACTGTAAATGAAACATGGATTTGTCTGTAATTTTCCTGTGAACCTATCAACTCTGCACGCTTTTCCTATATTAAGGTTAGGCTAGCAAAGGACAGCCCAAAGATTTTGTGCTGTTAATCCGTTACATTGACTAAATGCTGGACAAAAGTTGATAATACTATAATCTTCATTTTTTTTTTCAGCATTTGTGCAGTTTCTACATTGTCTTCAGTGTGGTCGTAGCATTTCCATTAATCGGTTTTGTGGGGACCTTGCTGTGCTTCATTGTCCCTTCAATCATGTTCATTGTATTATTGACCAGACTAAAACTCATAATATGGTTGACATGGTGCCTCATACTAGTACTTTTTAACACTCAGTTCTTCATAGCTTATTTGGTAGGTATCAGATGGTTTTACCAAATTGACATAGAATATGATAAGAGTAGTAGTAATTGCCATGTGATTTAGAATTGAAACTTGCCATGAGGTGTTTAAAAATAATGATATTTGGAGTAATGTAGTGAAGGTTCATTTACATATTTGTTCAAGCAAAATACAAAAACTCTTAGGGTTTTATTTCTTTCTCAGGAAATTTGGGTGGAGGGCATACCTGAGGGAGATTATATGGTGTCTGTAGTTGTTGCATGGATCATCTTGAGGAGTTTAAGTTTTAGTCTTGAAGTGTGTGATACTGACCCAGATGGCCAGCTAAGTGCATTACCCTTGCTCGCTACTCTGCTTGGGTACTGTCTCTATTTACCATGTCTCTTGACAGGACCTTACATGCCATTCACGGATTTTCAAGCAGGGGTGAGTATTTCATGCAAACTTTTGATTGCCAGTGCTTTGAAATTCAAATTGACATTTACACACAGCAAATGGTACCATATTTCCAATTAAATTAAAGCTTTTTCATTGGCAGAAACTTAGTAAAAGAGGATGCTGTATTTTATAAAGTATGAAGCAGGAAAAAAAGTTATTCATTTTGAAGATTAATATAAAACTGTAGGAAAATAGACCATAATGGTTTGCAAAACAGTACACAAACTACAGTCTTTAGCACATTTTTTGTAAAAAAGGGTAATTTGGAAAGTAATTTAATATTTTGTAACCTGGAAATATGGAAAGTTATGATTTCATAGTTTTAGTGTGAAGGGTATTTGGAAGTACCCAAGCTTTTAACCCCAGTAGTCTTTAATAATTTGTTCATGTAGATCAAGTGAGATATGTAGATAATTCAGGAAAGTGATTATTACAGTATTTGCTTTTAGATATTTTGTTAAGCTTAACTCTAGCCAAACTTCAGTATTTTTTCAACTAATTATTTTACAAATGAAAAACAATAATATCATAATGTATTCCAGTTTGATTGTTTCATTGCCGAACCATGTGAGTTGAGATATTTAAGATTAATTTTTTGTTAAGGGGCAGGTCACTAAATAATTGAAGGAAATTAAAGATAAAAAAACTGAAATTATTTTTGTAGGCATGTATGGTGTTCCCCTATGATTATACAGTCAACCACCTCCTATTCGCGGTTCTGGATTCGCGAACTCGCCAATTCGCAGGTTTCTGTATGGAACATATATACACCTTATTCGCTGAAAATTCGCCTATTCGCGGTATTTTTCACTGAGAAATATCTGCTAATTACTGTACTATATTTTCATATTTTCATAACTGAGAGCACTTTTGTGATAGAACTATTAAAATATTGGTATAAACATTGTTAGATTTTTCTTGTGTTTGAACTATCAAAATGGTAGTTCTAGGCATTTTTAGAGGGTTTTAAGCATTTGGATTTTAGTACATCCCCATAAAGTCAATAGGA
The DNA here is from genome assembly GCF_040412425.1 of Macrobrachium rosenbergii. NCBI lineage: Eukaryota > Metazoa > Arthropoda > Malacostraca > Decapoda > Palaemonidae > Macrobrachium > Macrobrachium rosenbergii. Next base: position 21,860,123 of record NC_089770.1, on the reverse strand, counting down.
CATTTTGTCAAAATTAATTGGTTTTATCCAGTTGGCCCTGAATTTTGTATCACAGAAAAAATATTTAAAAGAACGTTGGTTGGAGTGTTTTGATATATGAAATGATGACTCATAGGCTGTATTTAAAAATAATTGACCATAAAATAATATACATTTAGAAGGTGAAGGGTCTTGCTTTTTAGACTTCAGGACCAGCAAAGGTTGTTTGGTAATTTTAGGAGGAAGTTTAATGCTAAATGTTAAGATTTTGGATAGCTAAGTGTTTCCAGACACCATCAAGAACTTACTGGAGCAGGCATTCAGTGCCAGTGAAAAACTTTTTACCTCAGAAAAATGTCATAGAAGACATTTTATTAGCCCCAAAGAGAGCCGAACACCAAGTTTTAGTCATGCCAAAATTGGAAAACTATCAATATTATTGCCATGTCATTTATTGTACATATAGCGCAAGTGAAATCCCAGTATGAAAAAATCAAAAAGAAATATAAATGAAATGATTCATGATTATATTGAAGAACATTTAGATACGGTTTGTGATGAATAAGTAATTTTGGATATTGATACCTCATATGGTGGCTTCTAGATGCAGAGAGTAGCGTGGGCAGCTATGAAACATTCTCAAATAAGATAATAGCCTGCTTCGTGCTGAATCAGGGTGGTTTAGGAGCCGGAAAAAATTATTGTATGTCAGGAAATCAGGAGAAATGATAAAATATAAATGACAGAAATATCATAGATTTTAAAAGAAAGAGAAGTGGTTGTGACATTATAGACAGTCCCCTGTTTACGACGAGGGTTCCGTTTCTACTCTGCGTCGTAAGCTGAAAATCATCGTAAGCCGAAAAATTGCCAAAAATCGTCAAAAATCCTAAGAAAACCTTACTTTTGATGATTTGGGTGTACTGAAAATGATGTAAACTGCATTTTTATTGAGTTTTTCATCAAAATAACCTCCAAATTTTAATTATTCTGTCATTTTGTAGCCATATTTCTTCCATCGGATCAGCATTGTCGTAAACTGGGAAATAATTTCTGATAAATATATTTGAAAAGCGTCGTAACCTCGGAACATCGTAAGCCAGACCCGTCATAACCCAGGGACTGCCTGTATATTTCTTATGTGAGTTATTTGTAATTCAAAGTTTTGAACAAACATCTCGGTTCAGTTCAACTAGTTTTGTTAAATTTCCTACACTGTAGACTTAGACATGTCAGATTTAATTCAGTATCTTATTGTCAGTTTGGCAGATCATTTATTCACATTAGAAGGGTAAAAAAAATGGGAAATGTAACATTTCCATAAAGACATATAAATAAGCTTGGAACCATATTAATTTCATTCAAGATGAGCATGATTGAAATTAGTTTAGGCTTTGAAATTGTCACTTTCTGTTATTCAGTTGAATGGGTAAGAAAAGGAAGTAGTTTTAGAGTTGTTAAATTAGGTGTAATTGATGTCCTTTATTTGTTGTATAAATAAGATGATGTTTGGCTATAAAATAAATAAATGATTGTAAGGACCAAAATATAAATTAGAAACAGTTTTTTCATATTAAAATTTTAGAATGCAGTGTTATCCCCCTTTGTTCATAAGTACCAAAATTTCTATTAATAGAAGTACAGAAAATTTTGATCATATTGAGATTTTAGAATGCAGTAAGTTATGTACCTGTGTTCTGAGGCCATTCAGAGTTAGAGAGTTAAACATAAAAATTTTTTGCCCCCAGCTCTGGAAGGACCAGTGGACTTGCATTGTTGACAGACTAAATCCAGGGTTGAATTGTAATGTTTACCTTGTAGATCCAAAATCTTTAGCACATTCTTATGAAACATTATTTTAAGTACTAAAATTGGTAATGAGAAGTGAGGCAAATCATTCATGAATATTGAAATGTGATCTTTTTATCTTGAAACTGTGTTGCAGTGCTTTGGTAAAGCACAGTATACTAGGAGGTTATGATTTCAGTATATAGAAACAACAAAGACAGAAGATTCCTTCTATCTTTCTCTCCTGTAAATATTACTTCATTTTGTAACTTTGTTTTTAGTTAAAATGTTGGCTCTTCTTTTCAGCTTTTGGAGCCTTATCGAGTTTGGACAGTCCGAAGGGTTTTCTCAGCAATGCTGCAGATTGCAAGATTTTTATTCTGGATGAATTTTACACACTTCATCTTGTACCATTTTTACGCTCAGTAAGTATTATGGTAGCAACAAAATGTTTAGTGATAAAATGCCAGTTGTAAAGACAAGAGAGCCCTTTTCACATAACCATTTTTAGCTTGCCTGAACCATTTTTAGCTTCCCTGCATGTTAATACAGAAGAGTAGTTGCTAGAACCCTTGTGCTGGCATCCTTGACCAGGCTAAGTATGTTTTAACTTAATATTTATGATTATTTATTAATCAAACCCATTGCACTTACAAAGCTTGGTAGAACAGAAAGATGACCTCGTTCCTCCTGTGGGAGTACCATAGACATATGGTTCTAGGTCTTCCAAGAGCAGGTTGCTTCACCCCTTGTGCATCTTTTGACTGATGAACAGGTTTCAGTCTTCCCTAGGAATTTTTATTGGACTGCCAATCTCAGTGTTAAGGTTTTAGGTTTTTGAAAAGGAGAATTTTCAGTGATATTTTTTATTGAGGAAAATTGAATTTTCTGTGGTGAACTGTTAAGAAAGACAGGGCTTGAGTGTAATTTATACATCATTGTTCTTTTCAGCCTGCAAAAGAGTGAGATAATTTTTTCATTTTGGCTGAAATCCGAATTACCTGTAAGTAATAATTTGTATTCAATTTAAGTCTTTAATGCACGTGCTCGAACTTCCAGTTTTTCTTGTTCAGTATCGTATACCGTTAATTTTATTTGTTCTCAGTCACTTTCTTAGGTATTGGGTTCTTACTGGTACCAGTCTTTTTTCACCACTGCGTTTTAGCCTGTTAAAGTTCGCTACCATGTTTTCTTGATTTCTGAGTTACAAGTTTCTGTCGTTCAGCGTATAAATTTCATAGTAAATGATTTGTTTTGTGGTTTACAAAATGTTTTGTCAGCACCTTATAAGTTTTTATAGTAAGTGATTTTTTTCGTGTATGAAGTGATCATCATTGACATTTTTGCATTATGTTTTCTCCTTAAAGGGTCAACTATGAAATGAGTTCTCTCCAGTCACCTCTGTCCTTTGCTATTTGCACCTGAACTCCAATCAATTCAAGGTCCTCTTTCCCATGACTTCATGGGCTTTCCTGTAGGTCTTCATTCTACTACTGTACTTCTGTATATATTATTATTATTATTATTATTGAAATATCAACACACAGCTGTGTGTGGAACAGAAATAAATTTCTGACTCTCATCAGGATCGAACCCAGGTCTTTCAAAAAGAAGTTGGAACCTGAGTACAACTGTATCCAAGGAATTACCTGGGCAGGCTAACTGCTTGCATACCAGCGTATTTTCCCCAACTTCCCAACTCAGCATTGACAGCATTTCATTCGAATTATCCTTTCTGAGTGAATATGATAGAAGTGTCAACACACAATTACGTATGGAACAGAAATAAATTTCTGACTCGCCTCAGGATCGAACCCAGGCCTTTCAGATGAAAGAACAGAGTGCTGCCAACCTGGCCACACAAGTCCTAAAAGAAGTTGGAACTTGAGTACAACTGTACTCAAGGAATTACTTGGGCAGGCTAACTGCTTGCATACCAGCACGTTTTCCCCAGCTTCCCAACTCAGCAGTGACCCAATTGACAGCATTTCATTCAAATTATCCTTTCTGAGTAAATATGATAGAAGTATCAACACAACTAGGCCTACGTCGGGAAGTTGGGGAAAACACGCTGGTATGCAAGCAATTACCCTGCCCAGGTAATTCCTTGGGTACAGTTTTACTCAGGTTCCAACTTCTTATATGACTTGTGTGACCTGGTTGGCAGCACTCTGGTCTTTCATTTGAAAGACCTAGGTTCGATCCTGATGTGAGTCAGAAATTTATTTCTGTTTCACACGTAATTGTGTGCTGATATTTCCATCATATTCACTCAGAAAGGATAATTTGAATGAAATGCTGTCAGTTGGGTCACTGCTGAGTTGGGAAGTCGTGGAAAACGTGCTGGTATGCAAGCAGTTAGCCTGCCCAGTTACAATTTTGAGCTGCAGTTGTACTCGTCTTTCATTTGTTACAACTGATGAGTAAAAATTTATTATTATTATTTTATGACTTATTGTGAGCTATTTCAGAACATGAACCCTATTCAGTGAAGCAAGTCTTTCATTTGAAAGACCTGGTGTTCTGATCCTGATGTGAGTAAAAATTTATTATTATTATTATTATTATTATTATTATTATTATTATTATTTGAGGTTTCAGAACATGAACCCTATTCATATGGAGCAAGCCTGCATATTGGTGCTGCTGAATCTGGTTTTCTTGGCACAGAGGCCATTGACTTAAAATTCAAGCTTCCAAAGACATATTATGGTGTTCATTTGGAAGAAGTTACTGATGATAATCGGAAATGCAGGAAGGAAAGATCAGTTATTAAAAAAAGAAATTGAAAAATGTAAAAATATATATATATCAAAATACAAGCTGAATTGTTTCAAGGTAGTAATATATTGCATCTTCAGCATCAATTAGATTTTTTTAAGATGTGTTCAGAGTTACACCATTCAAAGTTTCAGACTAACATCCCTCTTGAAGGAGGAGGGAAACTACAAGATCTACTTGTCTACTACTTGACAACCAACTGTTGCTTATTTCTTCTCATCACAGCCTAATCCATCTCAGTCTTTGAGAAGTACAGCCTCTTAATACCCCAAGAACAATGGTCATACCTTTTCAAAGTGATCACAATTTTCGATACCCAAATAAAGGTATATTATGTACCTAAGAAAGTTACTGGTCTCACTACAGATGGGTCATTTTTATCTACCAGTAGCCTGGATATCCTTCATCTACCCTGTCCCTTACTGCTCTCTCAACTTCTGCCTCATAGCCCAGTGTGTTCCCAAGGCAACAGAAATTTTGATGTTGATAAAATCAGCAGTAATAAAAATAAAAAACTGTAAACTAACATTCATATGAAACAAACCAAAAAGGCCACTGAGTGAAACAAGTTTCCACAGATTAAAATACTGTTGTGAAGGTGAAGACAGACAAGAACAATAATGAAAGTAAATTATCACAAAAATAAATAATTCTTTGAAAAAACTGTAGCATCAGCCAGTAAAACTGTGTTAATGGTGCAAGACTCTTTAAAGTAGCATTATCCCCAAAGGGGTAACACTACTTTACATGGCCCATTGCAAATGTTACTCAAAATTCTCTCTGCAACCTGCCAGCACTGCTGCATTTCTTTCTCTTTTTGACTTTTCCCATATTTCTTACAGTTTTACCCCACCTATCTATCTGAATTCTTCATCTTCACTGTGCTTGAGCCTTGGTTCTTATTCAAGATGATTATTCTTAATAATAGTGTAATCAGACCACTGAGTTAATTTTATTAACTCTTGTAGTGGTGGCCCAAATGGTTAATTCTAAGTGAATATTTGTTCCTACAAGTATAGAAACCTTCATCTTTGAAATTGATAACCTTTGGCATTAGCTGGTTCAGTTGTTAAAGCTTGTTAACATATCAATGCTGAAAGGTGGGTTGGTGTCAGGGCACTTGCCACTTAGATATGGGTAACCCATTGGCCCTACAGCTACTGTTAAGTCTAACATGTCTTTACAGCTGGTCTGATCATGTAACACAGCTTTTAGAGCTGTATGTTAATTAGTTTAATATTTTTTGGGCTAGTGATTGCTGTATTTGAACACACATGGTGTAGGAGTTTTTAACTAAATTATTTTTAGTCTACAGGTTTGCAAATTTATAAACAGCAAATCCTTTGTACAGAATATTAACTCATCTTTACAAAAGACTTGGTTTTGTATGTTAAATACTTATCCCTGTTAAGAGAGTTTCATACTTTCTTCTTTTGCAGTTGTCAATTATTCAGTACTTTTTATATGAGCTCCTGCATTCCATATCTGTCCCTGTGCACTCTCCTTCCTACCTTTATCTTTGAACTGGTGAAGGAGGTGTGAGAAGGCACTAAGAATCTCCTCTTTTGGGTTATTCTTCAGGATTTCACTTGGGTGTTCTCTTCTCTTGTAGAAGAGAGGAAGGCCTTTGACTCCTCTTTGGAATTGAAGCTCTGGGAGAAGCTGTAGGTTAGTCTGGAGAGTTCAAGGCTGATCTTCAGCAAGAGTTCTTCAGGAGGTTCAGTTTGGCTAACTCCTTCGATCGTCCAGGACTTTGGCCTGTACTGGTACTGCCCATTACAGAGTGATGTTCCCCTCCATCCTTGAAAGTGATGAGATGTAGGTGAAAAGCTGGAAACAATGCAGTGACTGTTGTCATGCTCTCATCCTTCTCAGGGCTTGAGCTTTTGGATGGTCATCCTCTCAGTCTTCCAAAGGATTCCACTTCTAAGCCCCCCAGTTCCAATTGGTACTCATCAGGGTCTACACTTTCTTTGGTCTCTTGGTAGCACTTGTAACAGCACTAAGAGCTTTATGCTTTTGGGTGGTGATTAAATTCAGATTTCACTGCTATATCTCGCTAAAGGTACATGGACTGATTGCCGAGCAAGACAAACACACAAGTGAGTACGTGAGCTGAAACAGATGCTGGCATCACCCAACAAAGCTTGCAGATCTGAATTTAACTTTCAGAAAATGTAAGTTTTTTTTAGAGTTGTGTAATTATTTCAAGTATTTGCAGTACTATTTTTAGTTAAATCTACATTTCCAAACCTGTGTGCATCATCTGCAACTGTATCTTTGTTTACAGCCTTGCCAGATATGGATGACTTTTATCTAGTTTTAATAATTGTACAGTGTGACCCCATATAAAAATGGGAACAAGCTGGGAAGAAGAAGAAGAATAATTAATTACAGTTGATGTGTATACTGTACAGTACTCTTCAGTACTTTATTGGTGAAATATAGTAATACAGTGGACCCCCACTATATCACAGTTCAGCATTCGTGGCTTTAGTTAATCGCGGATTCTTCTGTGGAATGTATCTCCAAATATATTGCAGAAAATTCACTAATTCGCGGATTTTTTTGTAGAGCAATATTCACCAGTTGCTGTATTTTCATTTATATTTTGTAACTAAATATAAATTTTTTATGATAAAAAAATTATTTACAATACTAATTTTCAAATATCAAGATTATGTAAATCATACAGGTATTCATAAGTGATGAATGTTGATTGAAGATGATGATGATAAACTAGCTGTGCAGTCCAATGAATGATGATGGAGATATGACTGCACAGCAAAGCACAGAGGAGTTACATCTCCTCTTTGGTGCCCTCTTACCCTTCTTCAGGCACTGTGTCCACCAATTGCCCTTCTTCAGGGGCTTTGGGAGGCTTTGGAGGGTCCTCCTCATGAGCTCGAGAAACATGGTGATAGGCAGGTGCTGTCTCTGCTTCCTCATGCTGACGAGGAGGTTATTATAGGGTCCCAAAATCCCATTAAGGCCATATGAAAAGTTTATGGAGTGTTCCAGATTAGGATCCCATGCCCAGTCATCTCCCACAGCTTCCTGGCTGCCCTCATAATTTGGGACACATTCCAAAGACAGGCTCTCATCCTCCTCCTCGTCCCCGTCCCCGTCCCAGTCCCCTAAACCTGCCATGTCTTCATCCACACTGGCAGACTTCGTCAGCTCTTCCAAATCCTGGTCTGTCAGGGGATCAGAGTGGGCATCAAGGAGGGTGCCGACTTCATCTCCACCAAGGATCCTTGTAAATAGCATTCTCCCCTCATCCTCTTCCTTCTAGATGTACCAAACAGTACTCTCATTCATGCCATGATGGGCAGCTACTACAGCGTAACTTTTCCTTCCCCTCAGCATTTCCAGAAGTCCTACCTTCTCCTGGAGTGTCCTGCACTTAGGCTCTTTGCCAGAAGCCTTAAAAGGAGCAGGGCATTTAGGAAGCATCTTGGGGCATGATTAAAACAGATACTTGCAGCACAGTACTGTACACTGATACACACCGATACAGAACACACAAACAGTAGAAGCCCACACAATGAACTGGGCAGTTGGGAAGAGATGCTGGGTTATTTGTGCATCATATACAATATTGGTATTTTGTGTGTTGTGTACAGTACTGCGCAGTAAACCCCACGGATTCGTTTTCTTACAATTCGCTGACAGCGATTCGTGGAATTTTTCTGTAGCTTCTATCTATAAATTATTTGCGGGAAAACTCACCCATTCGCAGATTTTTTGTAGAACAAGTTCTGTATTTTCATGTTATTTTCTTGTCTAAATACTGTAATGTATGTGCATATACACTTTGATAAAATAATGATTTACAGCACTAATTTTTAAATATTAATATTAAGTTTAATAAGATTAAATAATAACATCAAATAATAGAAATAATACTGGCAGTCCCCGGTTATCGGCAGGGGTTCCATTCTGAACCTAAAATTGATGCTATCGAAAATGCAATTTTGCACTTTTTCGCAATTTTCAGCAATTGGCACCGGTTTTTGGTTATCGGCACCTCTGTAAGGTATGTATTGGCACCAATGCCCAATTATCGGCGCCAATAAGTGGAAATCAGCGATTTTCGTTGCTAGACAAACGCCATTAACCGAGGCCACCGTTAACCAAGCCCACCGGGGACTGCTTGTAATTCTCTCTTTCTCTCTCTCTCTCTCTCTTACTGAGATGAGAGAATTTTTATGCATATATAATACGTATGTTTATTTGTTTTGTAGATAAATAAATGATTTACTGATTTTCAAATATTAATATTAATGTAAACACAGCAAAATATCCAACTGTAACTATCATCATAAAAAAAAGCGTTAGCCCTGGCTGAAAAAGCTCTTCTCATCTGCTAATCTAGATTATGTTCTTTCTCTCTCTCTCTCTCTCTCTCTCTCTGTGAGATAGATTTTTTATGCATGTGTAAAATATATGTTTGTTTTGTGTACTGTAGTTTTATGGATAAACGTGATGTTACTTTGTTATTAATTTTTTCAGATTTTCCGTGCTATAATTACAGTTAGTTATAATTACAGACCTCATTTAGGTGCATTTCTATAGTAAATTATGTAAAATTTTCAAAGGAAACTTATCGATTCCCAGTCTTCTCCGAAGCTTGGAGTGAGGGGGGTATAATCTAACTGTCAATTTATCTTGACATAAATGTTGCCCACTTGGTGGTCAAGTAAAATAGCTATGAAGGATGCTGCAAAATCTCTCTCTCATGCCTAAGGATACTTGGAATGTGAGAGATAGATAGATAAATAGAAAGGGAGAGTGGTTGATAGATATTCTCTCTCTCTCTCTCTCTCTTTGTTGTTGGCTGGAAGGGTTAGAAGTACTTACATATATATTTTTAAGGGTAAAATATTTAAGATGACTTTGAAATGATATTAATAATATTTCAAAGATTAATACAGTAATTGGATAATAGTTTAAGGTATATTTGATGCAGGATGCTAGTTTAAGGTATACATTTGTTATTTGAACTTACAAGATTGGCAGTTATAAGCATTTTTTGAGGGGGGGTTGTTGTTAACTATTCGTGGATTTTAACTCTTCACGGGGGTTTGTGGTACCCATCCCCTGCTAATACGGGGGGTTTACTGTACTGTACATTTTATTAATAATTTGCTGTGTTGTAAGATGATTTTGAAATATTAAAGTGTTTTAGGACGATAGTAGAGCATATCTAAAATATGTGGGTAGTTTGTAGAATGACAGGACTACTATACCTCCTAACGAAATGTGAGGTTTGTTTACTCTCAGGAACATGTCAGTAGTTCTGTTTTCATTTTGCTGTATTTTCATGACTAAATACAGTACATTTTTTATGATAAAAAAATTATTTACTAATTTTCAAATAATAATACAGTGGGCCCCCTCCCATTCATGGTTCCGTTTCATGCTGTCATCTATTCGCGGATTTCTCTGTGGAACATATGTACACATTATTCACGGAAAATTCACCTATTTGTGGTATTTTTCATAGAGAAATATTCACAAATTACTGTATTTTTATATCATTTTCATGACTAAATGCACTTTTTGTGATAAAACTATTGAAATATCCAGTTATAAGGATTTTTAGAGGGTTTTTTGGTGTTTGGAACTATCAAAATAGACAGTTATAAGCATTTTTAGGGAAGTTTTAAGTATTTGTGGATTTGAGCTATTCGCAGGGGTTAATGGTACACATCCCCACGAATACCTGGGGTTGACTGTATTAATGTAAAGACAGCAGAATATCAATAATTTTTTTTTTTTTTTTTTTTTTTTTTAAGTGTTCAACCCAAAATAACCCCCCTCCCCAGAAATTCCAAACACAAAGCTCATGAAAGGAAAGTGCTTCTAGGGAAGCTGAACTACTTAGGGTCAATGCTACTTGACATGCTATTGGCTGGCATTTGCAAAGCAGCCAATTAAGGAGTGCCATTCATTTTCCTTGGCGCTGATGGGCTGCGTACCCCCAAGATTTTCTCCCATGGAGATGTATATGTACGCACTGTGGGAGCCCCATCTCTACCACTTCGACATGTATCCTTCCACTGTTTGAGTGTTTCACTGTAAATCCGTGTACTTTCCACATCTTTGTTGGCAGTGTTGTAGCTGCCATGGTAAGGAAATTCTTTTGGAAGATTATTGCATTCCTTTCAGGAATTCACCACCTCTCCAGCCAGCTCCTAACCTTTCAATCATACAGAGCAACCTAGAGAAGAGACAGGCACTGGTCAGGAAGTCTTTTCTCCCTCATGGAAGACAGCATTAGAGGAAGTACCAGCTACTTTGCTGGCCTTTTTACACAGGCTATATGTAGTGCCAGGCAATGGGAGGTTGGAGGACAGAGGAAGACATACACAGGCTCAACCTCTGTGGTCAACTGTTCCCCTTTTTTTCCATGGAGTCAACCTCTACGGTCTTTAATGGCCATGGAGGAAGGCACATAGATGTTTACAGTGGACATGAACAACGCCTACTCTTGTGTCCCCATCACCAACTTTCATGAAGAGCCTACACTTTGTTTTTGTGGAAAGACATATCGATGTCGAGACCTTTGTTTCAGGTTGAATTCCATGCCCCAAGTTCTCACTAGGTGCTATCCTTCATGAATGTTTTACTTATTATGGAGTAATGTTACTTCTTTACCTGGACCACTGGGTTATCTTTGTGAAGTCAAAGGAGTTGGCCTGAGGGCAAGAGAGCCTGTACTGGGCTTGACAAGGCCATAGGCTTACTAAGAATGTCAAAATCGTTGCTGAAACCTACACAGAGTGGCCTACCTGGACATGGTGAGTGATTCTGTTCAGTTCAAGGTTTTCCGACACAAGCTCGAGTAGACAATCTGTTGTTAATCATGAGAGAATTCTTCTCCTCAGTGAGCATGCCCACTAATGCTAGGTGTATCGCTTAGGCCACTTGTCTTCTCTGGAGTTAGTTCTGAGTGCTCGACTTTGGATGTTACCTCTTCAGTTGCACTTGAGAGGCACTGGCACGGACACTCGGCCAGACCTTGAGTTGTAGCCATGGAGCCAAGAACAGGTCCTTTCCCTTCATTAGTCGATGTACATAGTATTGCTTCTAGCAGGGAAGTCCCTAGAGTCCCTGAACCCAGACCTCTCACTGTATTCATACGCCTTGGATGATGATGGGGATGTGTTATCGGGAGCCAGTCACTTCAAGGGTGTGGTTGCCAGTAGAAGCAAGTCTTCACATCACCTGCAAGGAGTTGCTGGCTATCCAGAAGGTATTTAAGTAATTTCTGTCTTCTCAGGCGTGTCTTCTTTAGCTCATATAAGAAGGCTGGGGGCATGAATTCGGAAACCTTGGTAGCCATCACCAGGACAGCGAAGAGGCATATTGTCCATAAGCCCCAGTTGGTTACTGGTTGACTGTGAAGACATGGCGGACTTAAGGGGATCCAGGACAAGTACTCTCATTCTATTTATCTTTACCCTGTAGTTTGCATGGTGATTTGGAGTGTCTTCATCCAGCCCCTGAAGATCTCTAAAGTTGACAAAGCTGAATCATTGTCTCCAGCTGTATGTCTCAGTTTTGGGACCTCAAGCCTGGGCAATAGACATTATGGTTCAATATTGGACAAACCTATGCATGTATGTTTCTGCTGTTGAAGGGGGTCTCTAGGGTTGAGGACTACTGGGAGCTCCACCATGTTTCTAATCATGCTTTGGTGGCTGAGGAAGCATTGGTTCCCAGTCCTTCCAGATATCAGTAGAGTTCCTGGGCAATACCTCCATAGACAAATCTGCTTCTTCAGGTGGGGACAGGGAAGCTTTAAGGAAATATTGAAATGCTTTGCTTAACCACATGGAAACTGTTGTGTAGCTCCCCAGTTCCAGAAACTTGTGTAAGTTGTCTAGGAACTCTTTCCTAATGACAAAGGGGAACATCTGCTAATTTCTTGTTTAGTATTGTGGGAGATTTCAAATAGATTATGGCGCAAGTCCAGGGCAGTCCCTGTCTTCCCACCCTGTTTCCTCCATCAAGGCTATAAATCCATGCTGACTTAGGAGAAACTGTTTCTGCTTTTCAGCTGGATTGCTGAAGGTTCTGCAAAAGCCACTTTTGTGGAACAAAGTCATTGGCAAATTTAGACCCGTAGGGGCTCTCCTTTCTACCCCAGAGATATGCTTCTCTCAAGGCTTTTTTTTTTTTTTTTTTAAGAACACTTTCTGGTGGTGTGGCTTTAGCCAAAAAAGTAGGTGGGTTACATGTGATATGATTATTAGTAGGGTGTTCAGCATACTGGAGCAGAAATATCTTTTTATTGCATCTTTTTCGTGCTAAGAATGATGTCAAGACCAAAGCTCTTTCAAGAGTTTTCTCTATCCCAACTTAAGAAACTCTGACTCCTGAGGAAGAATCTTGAGCTTCTTTGATGCCCTGGTAGGGCTATAGGGATATTCAGGCAGTCCCCAGTTAACGGCGATCCGGTTTCCTCCAGCACTCATCTAACGTGTTGGAATCGGCTGTAATCTGCAATTTTCACCTCGCTGAAATTTTTATGATTTCCTCTTATCCGCGTGCCGATAATTGGGTATTGGTGCCCCCGACACATACCTAACAGAGGTGCCAATAATGAAAATCAGGACTTTTGGCTGTCGATAACCCTCCAAAATTGCTGAAAATCGGTTATCAGTGATTTTTCGGTTATCATCACATCCTCAGAACGGAACTAATGATAGTGGGATAACCAGGGACTGCCTGTATAATATAGTATATCCTGTCTTAACCATTAAGGAAGCAGTGTAGGAACCTGTTTTGCACCATCAGATCTCTTCCTTAGGTTCCTAGGTCTTAGAATATTTTGCTTTCTTTATTAATCCTTAATCCTGGAAGCACACCATGCATTGTCTCCAAATACAATTGTCCCCTTTTGAAGGTGAAACTGCATGATGTCAGAGAAATAGCTACATCAATTAGTTTTCATCAGTGCCTCTCTTTAGACTGTAAAGTCTTGGCGGCAACAGTGGAGGTGTAACTGTGTTCACTTCTGACTATGTGAGGGCAGTAGGAAGACTGCCTTACACTAGCCCCTGTAGTTGTGGTAGGGGAGATTTCTCCTAGTCTTCCTCTTTTGTGTTATGAACAGGTATAGATTTTCACTATCCACCCCATCCTGGGTAAGTGAGGAACCTTATGTATTGGAGTTCATACATGGTAATATCATACTCTTCTTTTGTTTTGATTGCAGCATTATGTTTGGTTGTATTTGCTTTGTTTCTCTTAGGTAGGGACAAAGTTCATTAGAGTAAATAATGTTGGACTTACATTGCAGACCCATTACTCCTTATTGAAGAAAGCTACCCTGAGCTGATCAAGAACCACCTTTTTCAGGAAAAATTGGTGTTGTTTCGGGTGTGAGGTGCCACAGCAACTCAGTTTGATAGGTGGTAACTTTTTAGTGATCATGTTTAGTTGTGGTTTTAGCTCCCATCAGCTCTGCAGGCCTGAGGCATAGAGGCCAAACTTGCCATTCTGTGTTGCACAGTCTCAACTAAGGGCTATATTCAGGGTCCACATTCCACCTCATTGCAGTAGTGGACCTCACCAGATGAAGATCCTCATCTGACAAGAATTTGCCATGGGATCGTATGCATCAATGAGCAGCGATAAGGGTATTTTTAATATCTGATAATTTGGTTATAGGAAAATCTTACCCTCCTCCAGCAATCAGTGTTGGAATTGGCTAATGATAGAGGGTAAGTTTCACCTCAAAAGTAATGATTTTTGTGATAAAATCAATTTTTTAGATACTTATCCTCTGTCACTGAGATCCCCCTTTCCTCCCCTCTTAAGAGATTAAGAGAAGAATGACAATCAAAACATTTGCTGTCTTACCCCACCCTCCAAACAGGGGTAACTATTGGGAGCATTTGTTAATGATTTTTTAAATTTTAATACTTGTCAAACCCATGCCAAGTAGCGGCAGATAAAGCTAATGATAGAGGGTAAATACCTAAAATTTTTATTTTATCATAAAAATCACTATTATCTTGATTTTATGTTTTATTAGCATACTGTATTTATCAGTAAATCTCTCAAGCAAGCTTGTGGTATTCATGTATTGATAATTATTTTGTAACTTTAGATTTAAGGCTGCCAGTATTTCTTAACATTCACACTAACTTGAAGCTTTGTTCCCACACAATATACAAACCATCAGTCTTTACAGTAGGAATATGCTTCACTGCAGCTGGAGACCGGCTGTTTAAATTTAAACAAGGTTAAGTATTTAGTTGGCTACCAACTACGGGTGGGAGTCCTGCCCACCCAGTCGGTACACATTCACTTTGCTTTTAGCCAGGGAGAGAGAGACGTGCTGCTCTTCCCTCCGGTCCTGCCGTTCAACTGATACGTTTGTTTAGATGATGTTTTCATATAGTATATTAGTGTGTTGCTGTTTTTGCTTATATCTGGACATAATATTATGATATAATGCAAATCCAACCCCTTATTTTACTGTGTGTTGCTTATTCATTATTATGATATAATTATTCACTCTGACATAACACAATCCTATAACTTACTAACCTTGAGAGTGGTAAAACTGGTTTGCTGTTTTTTGCTGATATCTGGACATAATGTTCTAATAAGATCTAAAGCAAATCCATCCTTTTTTTTTACCCTTGTGTGTTGCATATTCATTTTACCCTTGTGTGTTGCATATTCAGTATTCTGATATAATTGTTCATTCTGGCATGACGCAACCTTACAACTTATTATCCTTGAGAGTGGTAAAACTGGTTCGTTGTTTTTGTTTACATCTCGAAATAACGTGCTAATATGATATAATGCAAGTCCATCCCCTTATTTTACCCTTGTGTGTTGCGTATTCAGTAATCTGATATATTTGTTCGTGCTGACATAACGCAACCCGATAACATTTTTAGCCTTAAGGTAAACTTGTTTTATGTTGCCAAGGCAATGAGCTTAAACTGGTTTTCTCACCTTTCTTATGACACTCTTCATCTTTCTCAAAGAGTTTTATTTCTTCACAGAGTGAAGGAAGGTTTGTATTCTGAAAATTATTACTTGACATTTGTAATGCTTCAGATTTTTCAGATGTTGCAGAATCGAGGGACTTGGGAATTACAGATTCTCTCACCAACAATACCTGCGTTATGTACTGTATATTGCCGATTGCTCTTTTTGATTCATCTACAGGCATGCAAGCAGCGTTGCTTGAGTTCCTACGGAACCTGTCGCTCAACTCAGAGAAAGAGAGATTCCAGAAAGTGTGTGCTCTTTTTCCCACCTTCCAATCCTGCATGGGATTGGTGCAAGGGTCCCAGGATAGCAGTAGACATGGTAGAAGTCGAAGGAGAGAATCAAATTATCATCGTCTTCGCCCTGATCTACTTGTGTGCTATCTCTTGTGGGTGCTCTCCCACATCCTCGGACTTGGGAATCGTGCTACAGGTCACTCCAAGACCCTGCAGCATGGGAGCACCAGGTGCGTGGGTCTCCTCAGATATAACAGTGAAGAGGTAATCTGTGTCACCAATACTAGTTCCAGGAAGTCAGTTTCCCAGACTAGTACATACCTTTGCCTGTGTTTCTTTGAACACTCAGGTAGGGGGAGAAACCAAAGATCATCCTGTACGTGACTCAGAAGCTCTGAGTGCTCGGATCTCCAAGGAGAACCGTGTCACTCCGGGTACTCGGGGTCCATAGAAACCCAGAGTTACCTTTACCAGTATCAGGGAGTCACCTCCCCGAATTGGTAATATCATACCTCTGCCCTGGTTTCTTTGGACACTTGGGTAGAGGGAGCAACCAAAGATCTTCCTGTACATGACTCGGAAGCTCCAAGTGCTGGGATCTCCAAGGAGAACCATGTCACTCCTTGTACTCTGGTTTCTTAGAACCCTTGAGTTACCTTTACCAGTATCGTGAAGTCACCTTCACACATTGGTAATAGCTTACCTCTGCTTGAGTTTCCCTGGACACTCGGGTAGAGAAAGCAACTGATTATCAATACACTCATTACTCCAGCTCCAGGTGTGCAGATCTCTGACAAGACGTGCATCACCACAGGTACTCTTGTTTCTTCAAAATCTCAAGTTAACTTTTACCAATACGTACCATGGATTCACTCCACGAGCTGGTATAGAGCCTACTTTGGCTAGAGATTCCTTGATTTCTCAAGTAGTGGAAGCAACTGATGGCACAATACTTTCATGACTTGAGGACAGTGTGCTCAAATAAAGAAGCTATGAACAAGTTTCCCATTCTGTTCTCTTCATGTGCAGAAGCCACAGACTTGAAGAATACTGGGGCACGTTGAGAGGACAGCCCGAGTGCATGCCTGAGAGTACACGATCACGCTCGCGTTCACGCGAACATTCCAGCATACCTGGGGATAGCTTCTGTGCATGTTTGCAACCTTAGCGTGAGCAGGTTTGCTCTCTTAAACCCGTGAAGTAACCGTCACCGGTGACAATCTTTTACGACTTTCTTCTCCTGTTGGGGCTTCAGCTCTGGCAGGTCGGAGAAAGGTGCTCAGCCCCTCTCACATGTCCCCTCAACCTCCTGGGGTTACACCAGGAGCTGCTAGTTGGACAGAAGAGTTCATGATTGGGATGCCATGTCCCAATGCAGCCCTCCCATGAAGCCTACACTCCGGGTTCAGTTCTAGGATCGGGCCAGTCATGTGCTCAGGTGTTTGAGAGAAGGTCTAGTGGTTTTGTCAAGGTTTCTCTTGCCAAGAATAGTCCAAGGTTCCGTGACCTGGAAAAGCTGTAGGGTTTTTTCCTCAGGACATGGACACCCCTGATCTTCAGAGAACTTACTCGGAGATAGTGTTGCTGATATGTCAGGATCTTGTGCAGTGACCATCAACTGCTTCCTTGGATCGCAGATCTTCCCTCGAAGTTTTGGGGGTCCAAGGAGAGGAACCCAAAACTTCGTTGGTGCAATCTTCTTTGTTTGCCAGACCACTAGTTTGAAGACAACTTAGAACATCCTAGACCTGTATGGCCGTCACCAACATGAGTTGACGACCGCCCTCAGCTTTACACACTTGCAGGTTCCTTGGCTTTCAGCAGGTATTGTAAGGCTGCTGGACTCTCTCTCCTGTTCTCTTACCACCTCGAAGTCTTCTGAGGACCAGGTATCTGACAGTCGTAGGGTTCAAGATTGGAAACGTTCGTGCTTCCACCCTTTCCCAACCACAGTACAGTAGCATATACCCCGGATTCAGTCTGCAGACTGAACCAGTTTCATACTCGAGTGATAGAGGTATCACAGGGCATCTCTGGAGCTTTTTCCCAGGGATCATCCATGAATTCGGCAGTTTACGATCTCAAGGAAGAGGCTTAGCTTCCCTGTGGTGATGGACTCCTTGTGGTTGCAACTTGATGAAGCGGGTTTAACCAGGTGAATTTTTTCTTGTATGACTAGGACAATTCACTCAGGTTTCACCTATGGTGCAAAACACTTCCTCAGCCTCTGAATTGCCAGAAGAATTGCTCAATACCTCGAAGAGTGCCTTGCCTACCAAGTGACAATGGAATCGACTGTCTTGGCAGCAGTCCATACAGTTTCCTGGATGGATCTTTGTTACATTTCTCGGCCAAGATCGCTTCTTCTTCTTCAGGTTCTCATAGTTCTGAAGAAGTAGTCACATTCAGGAGACTGACATTATTCGGAGGTAGAACCTTTTCTACCTAGCCAACCAGACAGCTAACCTGTGTGCAAACCTGGTGCCAAGAGGAGAGGCACTACCTGGACTCAGGTTACCAGGTTGGTCGGTTACGAGTCGGCACTGGTTCTCAGGAACGAACTCATACTAAGTTCCACTTCCCTCTGGCTGTTGGTAGAAGCAGATGCCTCAAGTGACACAGGTAGGATCAAGGTTGATCTCCGTGTTCAGTGGGTCATGGCCAAGACCTACAGGTCTTCGCATGAATCTGCAGCTCTACCTTTGGGCCAGACTATCCCTCCCTCTCCGGTTCCAAGTAAGTCCCAGGCTTCCAAGGGCCCACGAAGGAACACCCAGTCTTCTTCTACATTACCAGAAGGGTGCGCAGCAGCGCTCCTCTTAGCCCCCTGTCTGTCCTGGAAGGGGCCAAGGGTATGAGGAAAGGGGAAGGACACTAAGGGCAACATTCTTTTCCACCTACTTTAAAGAGGGGTTGCTGACAAGACATGAAGCAACATGGCACCATATGGTGCAGAAACCTTCGAGTTACCACCACCCCTGCCCTTGAGAAGAGGTGAAGGCAGTACTGTTAGTACTGTACTCGTTAGTATATGTATTTCTGAATACATATCTATCTTTTCTCTGGGGACAAGAGGCAACTTCTCTAATTTATCAGGACTTGCCAATCTCATTCAAGTTTGAGAAGCCCAGTCTCACACTTGAGCAGTACACTTAGTGTCCTGACATGCTGGTGTTACAATCTCAGTCTCATATCAGCAGGGTCACAGAAGAGTACAGTTATTCCTGTCTCTAAGGAACAACCAGCTCGACAGTGACAAGTAAGCTTTTTTGTTTTCACACATTATCTTTAACGATTTCAATAGTCCTGTCGTAATTCCTCTCTTAAGATAAAAATAAATTTAAATTGAAATATTTTTTTCTTTGCAATAACTTCATTTTATATACTCTATACAGTATATAATTTTATTTATCTGGAGTATTCATTTATACATCTAGAGTTCATTCCTGTTTAAGAATCAATATCTTATGTGAAGTTTTTTACGTTTTGTTCTTATATTTATCAATACCCTAATCCATCAGTTTTTTAGTTTGAATAAATATGTCTGCTGTGAATTTCCTAGTTTATTATCCTTTTTTTAATTCTTGGAGGCATACTGAGAATAGACGCTTCCAATAAAGATTGAAGACCAAGACAGTAGAAGTTCCCCAATGAGTGGGAAAAGGGGTGAGCTAAAAAAAAATTTATATATATGTATGTAATTTAAGTATATATAGTCATAAAAAATTTTTACAATATTCAAAATCATCTTGACTATTTGGCCCCCACCAATAAAAAATCCTGGCTATGCCACTGCGAGTACCCCATGATGATAGGGACACTGGTCCGTCCCTCGCATTCCTAAAGAACCTGTTGGTTCTACAAGTATTAAGACAGAAAGTGGTCTAGGCTGTCCTCTCTGTCTTTCTGCCTTCATGACATTGCCCACAGGCCCTGGGATACTTTTCCCATGGGTCCTGTGGTGGCTGCTCAACAAGTTGTGTAGCTCACCCAGCTCTCTTAGTGGACAGTTTGCATCTCACAAAAGGTGTTCGGTGGCAAGAGTGAATATGAGTGGGAGACTGGCTCTCTCCCGTCTCTCTTTTATTTTTCCTCTCTCGCAGAGAGAGGCGAGTAGCCATCTGTCACATGCTGGTCAGGCGGATCATGCAGGTAAGCCTATATAACTGAGTACCCTGTCTGTAATATTATTTAGATTAACAGATGCTAGTCCTTCCCTCTCTCTAGCAATGGGAAAGAGGGGCTGACGATAAAACGACCAATTGGTTATCTCTAGTTTTATTGTCTCTGTCATTCTGGGTTCATCCAAGCCTTTTTCGAAGCAGTGTGGTTACATACATACACACACACACACACACACACACACACACACACACATTAATTCGAAAGGTCTAGAAGTCTGACAGTTGAGCACACAGTTGTTCGCACTTTTGTTCAACATGTTCTGCATGGTCTCCTTTCTTTGCTCTTATGACCAGGAAGGAGACCAAGGTTTGGTGAACTACCAGTCAGTTCAGAAGTTTACTCAGAATCCCCCCACCAAGGAAGTAAGTTTTCCCATTGTAAAGACCGATGGTTTGTATATTGTGTAGGAACAAATGACAGATTTTAAAAGTAATTTGTATTTTTCCTAACTAGACAAACCTGAGGTCTTTAACAAGTTAAATGCCTACATCAAGCCGCCCCTCATTCTGCTTCCTGGGCCAAAAGGCATAGTGAATGCGTACCGACTGGGTGGGCGGGACTCCCACCCATAGTCTGTAGCCAACTACATACTTAACCACCTTGTTTAAAGTTAAACGACCGGTCTCCAGCTGCACTTGAAGCATATTCCTATTAAAAAGACCTCAGGTTTGTATAGTTAGGGAAAATAAAAATTACTTTTAAAATTTTTCATATTACTCTACTTGCTTGTTCCTTCTTACATGTTTTTCACTCAAGAGAAGTTGCTAGTTTTGTATGAAAAATGGACACTAGAGTTGCCTCTTCATTTGTGTTAATTTTTGTGGTTTGAGTGAGCTGTCTTTGTTTCAGTTCTCTGCACTCCACCCCAGAACTCGTTAAAAAAATGAATTCATGGTCCATGGCAGGGTTTGTGTACTTCTTGGCAGCATTCCTGCAACTCAAATATGTAGGTAAGCTGAGAGTTGTAATTGAAGTTTTCCTGTCAGGTCGTTTGTTGCAGATGTCAACATCCCAAGGTATATTGAAAGACTTGCAATGAAATACATTCATATTGATTTACAAGTTCATTTTTCGTCTCTGATTGCCATTGGTTTAGGCTGATTAAAGAACTACTTACCTTGGACCTCTCACAGTGATCGTTATTATTTGCCTTTTGTGTAAACTTTTCAGCTGACCGAATTTAATTTCTATAGCAACAGTGTGTGTTACTTGAATGGCTGAATTCATTTACGTTAAGCAGTACAGTGCTCCCCCACTTTTTCGTGGGGATAGGTTCCAGAACCCACTACAGAAATGCAAAGTCACATAAAAAAATGCTTATAACTGCCAAATACCATGTACCCCTTCAACTAAAATTCTTATAACTTTCTATTTTAAAAGTTTACTGCCTAATTTAGTAGTTCAATTGAAAATATACCTTAAATTATCATACCAAAAGAATTTAATATAATTCAAACAAAAATACACCCCAAACCATCATCCCAAAACACCCTAAGTCATCTTAGATTAGTACCATTTTATAACTGTTATGTATATATGCCCCATAAAATGCTTATAAGGATGATTTACTAATTTTAAAATATGAATATTAATATAAACACAGCAAAATATTTCTAAAATGTTTAATACAAATTAAATAAATCTTTGATACAAATTAGATAAATGTTTTACAGAATGTTTGACAGCTGATCAGATTACCACTGTACAGTGTACATAAGCATAGCCTTTTACTCACGTAGTATTGAAGTCATCCGTTTTCTTTGTATATTGTTAAAAACAATTAAAATTATCACTAATTCGCTTTTTTTGTAGAGCAACACTGTTTATTCACTAATTTCTGTATTTTTTTGTGTTGTGTTCGCAACTAAATACAGATTTTTATGATGAAAATAATTTACAGTGTACTTACACCATAGTAATGTTATCTACAAAATCCGCAAAATGAAGTGCGAAAAAGCAGGGTAGCACTATACTCTCATGTTAAAATATTACAAATTTATTATTTCTTGAACATTTTCATTAATATTTCAGTTTTATATGGACTGCCATCTGTAGTAGCCAGGGTTGAAGGGTATGACCCGCCAAGACATCCCAGATGTACTCTCATGACCTACAGGTTCTCAGATATTTGGCGATATTTTGATCATGGCCTGTATCGCTTCATGCTAAAGTAGGTCATTTTCTCATTGTTTAAATGTGTTTGAGGAAGTAGGTTAAATATTCATTATTGGTAATATGGTTTATTCATCTGTGAGAAAACTTTTTAGACATAGTTTATTATATACACATTCACAGAAGTAGCTTTGTGTTCAGGAACTTTGTAGTTTTTTGTAGCAGTTTTGCTTTCTTTGATTAAGGACAAAATGTCTTTTGGCAAAGGCATTTTGAAGAAAGCTTTTATTTTCTTTTTGTCAGTGGATGTTGAGCGTGACGTTATAAATAAACCATAAGTCCAATGCAGAGGTTGTTGAATGGTTTGAATAATCAACATAAAATTTTACTTTTTCAGGCATATTTACATTCCATGGGTTGGATCAGATAAAAGTTTAATAAAGCAGTTGCAAGGAACTGCTTTAGTTTTCACTTTTGTCTACATATGGCATGGTGTTTCAACTCCGGTGTTTTGGTGGGCAACCTTGAATTTTTTTGGCATTGCTGTGGAAAAGTTAGGTGATCATATATCACAGCTTGAAACCTTCGAGAGATTGGGGGTAAGTATTGTGAGCATGTTACATTTTGCTTATACAATATTTGGAAATTTTTTGCTTGTGGCATGCAAATAGATGTCCATTAAGACTGAAGAGATTAGTAAATCTTGAAATAAGTTCCCTTTGAATGTACTGTATACTGATCTTTATTTTTGCAATTGATCATTAACACATTGTCATAACACAGTCAAACATTCTTTGTCATAATATAATCAAATGCTCTTAATCATGATTTTTCAGAAAACGTTGGTTACCTGGTGCTTGGCTGCGTAGATTTTATGGTTTACTTGCCGTCTTCTTATATGTCCCATCTCTCATGGCGCTAACTATTTTTCTTTCCGGCCTTGACAATGCATTAGTTATAAGTGAAAGAATATTTATAACAGGTGAGTTTAAAATTACGGTATTCACATCGTATTTATAACTGTAGTACCTTAAACATTGTTTTGGGAAGTTTGGCATTGAGTAAAATGGAAACATGATCCTGTATACTTTGTTTAATACAGGATATGTGTTGCGTATAAAGTTTTAGATTTTAGCTAAAACACCTCAGAGGTATGTATGGGCAAAATATTTCCAGTTTACCAATAAGACCATCATCAGTGGGATAGTTTTCTTTCAACTGTCTTTTTGCAGATGATTTTAATTGTTGTTGGTTGGAAAGTTTGTGAAACAAAATTTGTATGGAATTTTTGTTGTGAATTTTGTTTGGAACTTTGTCAGTTATTTTCTTTTTCAGAAGTTTGTTTATTCTTTATTTAGTTTTATATACAAGTACATGTTCATATTATGATGAAAGGAAGCATGATCATTAGGTCATATCCATAAAATAATAGTAATATACTAACATATTAATTCACAATTACTACAATAACGTTGCCAAAAAGGATTCACTCACCAATGCTTCTCAACTCAATTAAAACAAAACTAAATGGATATCCATACTGTATATTTATAAACATTTCATAACCTATGATTACCAGGTCTGTTTCCAAGCACCAGGTAAAGGTAATGTAGCCTTGGCTATAGGTTACGTTAGTTGGTACATAGATCGAATCAATAATTATTGGAGTTATCTTATCAAAAATGTAGAAAATCAGCATCTTTAAGATTTTAAAATGTTTAGCAAAGCTTACCATTATGAAAAAGTACTTTTGTATTCCCTTAGGAAAAATACAAACATCACGACAAAATTAATTCTCAACACTTGTGATGTCACTATCGACAGAGTAATACCTGTTGGAAGTAGATCCAAGAGTGTATTTCTGTAACATTGGAAAGAACTCAGTTATTAAGATTAACTAAGGAACTGTCAGTATCGCAAAACCATGTAGTTTAATTATAAAATACTACAAAGGAAATACTGTACAGTAAACCCCCGATATTCGTGGGGGGATGTTTACCACACCCCGCCGCAAGTAGCTAAAATCCGCACATACTTACAACTCCTCTAAAAACACTTAGAACTGCCTATTTTGATAGTTCAAACACATAAAACTCTAAAAATGGTTATACTTACTTATTTTAATAGTTTTATCACAAAAAGTGCATTTAGTCATGAAAATGATATGAAAACAGTAATTAGTGAATATTTCTCTGTGAAAAATACCGCGAATGGGCGAATTTTCTGCGAATAATGTGTATATATGATCCGTAGAGAAATCCGTGAATAGATGAGTCCGTGAATTGTGAGAATACGAATACTGGGGGTTTACTCTACTGGCCTTTAGTAAACAAGGCTCGTAAGTCAAGCACGATTGGGAACTACAATCACTGCTATGTTTTGTAAACAAGAAATTAGGCTACCCTGATGTACCCGTACGGTAACTTCAAATTATCTATCGATGTTAAAAAGGCATGTATAAGTGTCACCGTTGAAATCGGAATGGATAACAGGAGACAGCCTACTCTCTCCCAGAGGTCCGACTGGTAACAATTGAGACCAGGTCAGGCAATAAAACATCAAATCAGAATGTAGTACTGTCACCAATATCTTTCCATGAGAATGATACTGATATCCTTTGCAAGACACCTCAGTGTGCACCCTTTCACTAGATAGAAAATACTTCATTAATAATAGGAAAACTGATTGAGGTTGAACATATTGAGTTTTGGGACATTTGGTCTCTTCTTGGGTAGGAATTCAGAAACCTTTGCAGGAGACAGTTATCCTGCCTAATAATACAGCAATGAAAGCCAAATAGAAACAACCACATGAATGAAAGTCATAGAAGCAACTTTTCCCCAGTTTAATGGAAATTATAGCACAGCAACAACTTCACAGAACCAATAACCTCTCTGGGAGGCATCAGCTTTCTGTCTCTTCACATTTGAAACAACCAGTCATGTGAAGACAGAATTTTAGAATTCTGTAATGACTGGGAAACGAGAGTTTATGGCAGAAATAAAGCATTTGTCTCCACCATCGCAGTATCTGATAGTGCTATAAAGGAATAAGCAACATTTTTCCTCCCTTATAAGAGGAGAAAGCTCCCATTGGACATGGCTACCGAGCAGTTTGGGACCCACCCCTATGAGAAAAATCTCAGGACAGCCATGGCTGAATTTTATGCTAGGCTCCACCTAATTAAAGAGCTTCCAGTGTCTTCCAGAACAATGTTCACTGCAGTAGCCAAAACACTTATGTGGACCCTATTGGGAGCACTCGATGACTTTCCAGAGTGCTGCATTAAGGCTTGAAAGGAAACAATACCCGTTAGAGTTTCCTCTTCCTTAGCCTAAGAAAGCTTGGTGTGAATCAGAGCCATACAAACCTACAGTAACTACTAAAGGTCCCCTCCAACAACAGAAGAATGGACAACATTAGCATCAGTACCCCTTTCAAAGCAAACAAGACACTCCTACCAGGGGAAAGAAAAATCAACTCCTGGACTGTGCATTACAAGGAAGGGAAGAGGTGGAGCCCCATAGGACTAGTATGGTTGGAGTTGTCTTCTACAGCCTAACATGCGGTGGAAGTCCTCCCCTTGACGGGGACAGTATAATTCACAAGGGCTAGGGTAGAGATAGTCTCACCCCCTCCCCTCCTCTAAAGTAGTTTTTTCCAAAAAACCAGACCCCCTTTTAAAAGGGGACTGTAGAGAAAGGTGGCTTTATTTGCCACCACTATTCAGCATCCCCAAGATGCATTCTTCACAACGAAGGGTGGTGATCTGTGCCCCATCAAATTTGAACAAACATATTGTTTGCATAAATTTTTATATATACTGTACCTATTTCTTGGGAGCTCAGGGATGAAGTATTTTAACTGGTGGCCCACCTAGATGATTGGCTAATCTGGGAGACACCAGAAAAGAGTGCTGACGAAACCTGAGAGTGGTAATCAACAGACTCCACTCAAAAGGTTTCTTACTAGGAACGTCCCACCTTACATCCAGCAGACTTTTTTTGAGGCTGGAACTTTGTTGGGCTACTCTTTGTGGCTAGATGTCGCTTCCCAAAGCACTTAAACCAGAATAAGGAAGGACTTAGTAGATTCCTTTCACAGCCCAGCTTTTCCAGACAACAATTGGAACAAAGTCTGGGCCTGTTACGGTTTGGGTCCATGGTAGATCTTATCCCGAGATTGTGACTGTAGGATTTAACAGTCTGGCTCTCACATGCCAGGAAAAAGCTTTGTGATCACCTTCATCTGAATTAGCAAAATGGTCATTGGTTCCTTATTTCTTCCACAACAGGCAAAAGAATAGATTCCATTGCCGTCGATTGTTCTATCCCAGACAGAAGGAGGGGAAGTAGTCTATGCTACCTCCTTTCTGAGCCGTTACCTTAACGTGGAATTTTAAAGCTAATCTGCTTTGAAGGTTATTTGCCTAACATTGCTAGGTACCTAGTGCAAAACTACAGACTTCATCTATCCAATATACCAGTCCATATGGGAAATGTGATTAGAATACCCCTACACTGAGAGCCGAGTTGAAATCTGTTAAAATAGTTTTAACAATTGATGTGATTATTTTTTTAGGTCAAGCATCGTGCTATTTCAACACTGATGGCATACAAGGCAGCATTGGCAGAACCCTTGCCGTATGGTTTGGAATTTATTCTAATATAGAAGTTGTTAATTCCATTCTCCAGTCTTTTACACTGCAAAGGTCAGCTCCTGCAAGATTTCCCATTACTTGGTCCCTGAATAAGGTTCTTAGACTCCTGTCATCCACTCAATTCATGGTCCCAATATGACTGCAACTCAAATGCTGCAGAAGGCAGCCTTCTTGATTGCTTTGGCATCAGGAGCTCGGATTAGCATGCTGGGCTCTCTTCAGACAATGATGACATTCCACCATTCTTACACCTAGTTATTATTTGCTGTTCTCTCCTGGCCTATCATTCCTGGCCAAGAATGAGGACCATTTTAAAGGGAAAATCTCCTTTTCTGATAAAGGAACTCAGTATTTCATATAAAATATTATGCCTGGTTCAAACACTTTAGGTTTACCTAGATGTCATGTCAAACATCCCAGATGGTCCTATTTTTCCTTCACCTTAGCACAAACAAACCACTCTGTACACAGGCTGAGGGTTATTTTAGTGGCCCACATTAAAAAGGCAGACCCTCACTCCTTTCCCAAGTTGCATGACATCCAAAACGTGAGAACACTGTTAACTTTCTTCAGCAATGTTTCCTATTCGAAGAAGTCATCAAGTATATGGAGTGGTTATTAGAGACAGTATTCCTGAACTGGTGAAAGTGCAATAAACCTGCAGCCAGACCCAACATAATTAGATAGTCACAGTAGAACCACAATGGATAATACATTTATAGGTTCGTGTGTCTCCGGTTCTTTATTGCTAGACCCAAATGGGTATCAGGAATAAAGAAACTGTTGATAACCTGTGACTTTACCATGAATAAAAAATTCTTGAAACACTATTGCCAGGACTGATGGTCATGCTGAGATATTGCTGGGGAAAGTACAATAATCTCCAGCCAGATCCAACAAAATTAGGTGAGCCACCTTCAAACCACAAGAATAATACATATACTGTACAGTATTGGTTCGTGTTTTGTTTCCTGTTCTTTATTGCCAAATCAATCGTATGGGTACCTGGAATAAAGAAAATGGTTATAACCTGTGACTATACCTTGGACCAAAAAGTAATCTGGTTTGTTGGGTTTTGTTTATTAGGAACCAAGCCATTTCGTCACCTGTTAATTTCTTGTGGAAGCTCCTTTGAGGATGGACAGCTGCTATGCTATCAAAAAACAGGTTTTGATATAGGACCAACTATAAGAGAATTCTTTGCAATTGTTTTTGGGACCATGAGAGTGTAACTCCTTTGAGGATGAACTGCTGCTGCCAAAAATAGGTTTTTCCAACGTCAAAACCTGTTTTATACAGTGCGCTTGATAACTTTCTCTAGGCCACATTCCCAAACCAAGAGCAGACTAACACCAAGGAAAGAATTCTTGTCCAAAAAAGACCTCTTCTTCCCTAAAGGGAGAATCTGGTCATGTTTTGTCAGTTACTAACATTTGGACAAAATTCCACATGTAACTTTTTGTGCAGTCTTGTGAATAAAAGACTCTTGAATTTATAATAGTATTACATGCAAATGCTGTATATTGATGTGTCAGTTTTCCTGTTCTACATTCGAGGCTACCATTCATTATGACAATTATTTAGACTACACATGTCAATTCCAGCTTTGGCCCAAGCTAATAAAAGTATACAAAATCATAATATTACTTAGGCCTATTTTTAGCTGGAACTGGCACTTGAGGTCGACCACTGACAAGTCTTTATCTTGAGGTTAGGGTTGAGGAGTGGAAAACCTGACTCCCACATTTTCTTTAATACTTACTGTTTTACAGTAGCTGGATATATTGTTAAAGCAAGCATCTTACTCTTAGTTGGGCTCCTTCAATAAATAGTTCCCTTCTAGAACTGGTTCTTAAGTATAGTTTGTTCCTGCGTAGAAGTCGTCTCTATGACTGTATGACTGGTTCTCTGTAATACATAAATTGATGTGGGACAGAATTTTTGAGCCAAACAGCATTTGGTCCTTAGCCTAGGCTATACTGTACTCTTGTCTAACTTTACTGTTACACAGCAGAGTTAGCTTGGCTTTACATCCACAACATAAGTGGCATTTAATTCAAGATTTGACATTTTCATAAAAAATTATGGAAGAATATTGCACATCTTATCGCACATATGGTGGCATGATTGAAACCACATGCATCCGTAATATGGGGCAGCCTATGTAAGCATTATCATAACAATTCTTAGTTATTTACTGCTAGATCTTGGTAGAAATAGAAAAGAACATTATTAAGTGTTAGGGCAACATGTACATTGTCAGCTGAGACAGGTGCATACCTTTTACAAGGAATAAATATTGCATTTCAAGTGCAAAACAAGGTGAGCTACATTCCTTTCCCTTCTCATATAGTTGTGCTCATCTAGAACTGTCAGATTTATGTTTATGCAACTGTGCATTTATTTACATCAGTGCGCTTATGTACAGTCACTCAAAAATGTTTAGCAACATGTTCCAGAAGTTTTCGTTCACCTAACAGTAATTTGTTCTTTTGATATTTACAAGGAAATGTAATTTTCTTATTCGACTTTGGTTATTAATCATACGGTTAACAATATAAAAAGAATGGTGAGTGAAAAATTCATATTACAAAAAATGACGAAACGTTTTGAAAAGATGATTGGGCAAAAGAGTCAAAGAAGAAACTATATTTCGAATCCAGATAAAAGCTTATTGACTATTAAAGTAATATCGAATAATCATCAGTGAAATTATATATAAATAAAGAAAGAAAGAATTCAACCATTATTGTAGTCAAAAACAAAAAAGAAAAAAATCTCAACGTCGTATATTATCGCGTGACTCCACATTCGGGCAGGAAAATTAAACTAAACTGTCTCGACACTTGCACCGATAAGATGGGCAACAGACTGCCGCACCACAATCATTACCTTGCATAAGACTAATGTCTTTATTGTAGATATTGCTCGGCAGCTTAGCGTAAATAAAACAACCATGTATAGAGGAATAAAACAACAGAGAGAACGAGGAAATATGATAAATTCATTGTAAAAAGTTGTTGCACTACTGATAAAGACCATCATCGTATGATCACTGAAGGAGCTCCGCCTAACTCCCCTGACAAGCCGGTGTTGCCATAAAGAGAGAACATTACACTTTCCCTTCAAGTTGCTGCTCAAACCATCCGTAACAGGCTACATGAGACCAAAATATTATTTCATCATACTCCTGCCAAGAAACACTTCATATCATCGAAAACACAAAGAATAGAGGCTAGAGTTTGCGTTATAATATAATCCAGTGGCCGATGATTTCTGTAAGAATCACCTTTTGCGAACAGGAGGCATTCTCCACTGATGAGCATGGTAGTCTTCTTCACTGCTGGCGTTTAGCATTAACTAAATTAATGTTGAACTTCTTGCTATTTTAATTCTTTAGAAACTTAGATAATAAGAAATACAAAAATAGGCGTTATATATTCGGTTGACTTCATAAGAGGCATCAAAATGATAGGCCTAAGTAGCAATGAAAGAAATGAGAAATTACACATGATAACGGCATTATATATATATATATGTGTGTGTGTGTGTGTGCACGCGCTCCCGGGCGATTATATTCTATGTATTACAAAAACAGACGTGAAATCTGTTAGTCTAGTTCAGTATATTTTATATTAAGTTTCACTACTTCACAGTATACATAGGATTAGTCATTCGAAAATTTGATTAATAATAATGTGCAAGCAAATCTTTACAAAAGTCGTATTTGTTGATGTTAATAACGCTAATAGTTCAACTTATAACAGTAGGCCTATGTCTACAAAGTTCACACATATGAAGGAGATAAAACAACGATAGTGATGGCAGTGGAAGATGAAAGTATTAAAATATAAGAACAGCGATGACCTCTGAAGTATTATAGTAACATCCTTTTTATTAAGTAAAGTATGACAACAGTAAGCAGTATCAGAAAAAGCCCTGTTTAAGGAAACTGCAGGTAATTTCTCGGACCCACCACTATAGTGTTCAGTTGTTTCACGCGCTTACAACAGAGTTGCCAAATAGTGCCAGATGTTGCTATTATAAGCTGTTGTCCAAAAACTTTTGAAGTATGTTGCAAAAGTTTTTTGAGTGATTGTACATATACACACGCAATCATAGAAAACCTCAGCTTTGAATGGCTAACATCTTGTCTTTATAAAATGAAAATCAATTCCTTTTTCCAGTACCCCAGTTACAAGGAGACTTCCATTTTTTCATGAGAGATTTCCATCCTTACAGAATTAACGAACAAAACAAAACATGTATATTTAATTTCTTTATGACTTTTTGCATTTAGATATAATCTTGACCTCTCTCAGCATCATAGATTAAACATGTCAGTTTGAAATCTCTATCTCATGTAGTTTAAAAGTTGTAGCTAAGGTTGAATTCTTCTTTGGTCTTTGACCTCTTAAGTGTGACCTTGACTCACTACAGACATCAGCTTCAGTAAGGTAGTATACTTTCCTAATATAAACTCTGACTGCTTTATTGGAAGTACTGTAATACAAAGGTCACTTATATGCAGCAGGGGGAAGGGCAGGTCAATGCACAGTTGTATAATGTTGTAGAGACCAAACTTATACACAGCAGATCAGCACTCAGGCACCCTCGCTGCCCAAGCTAGGACTTGGGAGAACTAGGCAGTGGCTGCTGATGACTCCTTAGATAGGCCTCTGCACTCCCCAAAGCCTGCATCCCTAGCTGACAGGGCCAATAAAGTTGTGTTTGCCACTGAAATGTGATAAGCCATGAATAAAGCTGTAACTCCAGACTGTCACTCTAGGAAGTCCAGGTGGAACCAACTGAACTGTCACAAAGCATGTTTCTGGTTTGTTATGAAATATCTTTTAAGTTTAAATGTACAAGTCTCTTAAAGTAGAGACTTGTACGTTTTTTAGCATTCACATTTGAATCAGTATTTGCTACACAGAGAACATGTTGCCAATTTTAATATTTAAAACCAGTTTTCAGGGTGACTCTGATATGTACCAGACAGAATGTTAATATATATTTTGTAGGTACTACATATGATTTACTGATGTGTCAGACACTTTCAGAATAATCATATATTTTGTTCTTAGGATGTACTACATATGAGTTTTTAATAAAAAATGGCCTGAAAAATCCCCTGCGTCCTATGATGTAGGCTCAAAATTTAAGAATTTTGGCCGAAATTATACATGAAACGTCACGTAGATGATGTAGCCTAGCCTAACATTTGGTGTTATCCTAATAACCTATTAAAACCAAAGTTTATTATAATTATTTATCATTATCACACCATCACCGCAATTTCTCAATATCTACATTGTTATTATCAATATTTTCATTAAATGTGGATGCATTATTTACAGACTTGTGTGTGCTGCCACCTAGCCAGTGATTTATCTCGAGAGCTTTCAGATCAAGGCGTTCAGTTGGTAGTTGGCAATTTCTGCTAACATTCTTTTGTATCATGGCTTTATTAATGTTTTTGTTGATTCTGCGGTAAGAAACAATGTTTACAAATGAATGTGTTGCAATCTATTGGCAAACCTATGAGGTATTTCAGACGAAACATTCGATCGTTGTAAATGGCTGATTGTATAATACATATTTTGATAAATATAAATATGGTAAATAACTTCTTTATTAATGTTTTTGTTGATTCTGTTGGTAAGAAACAATATGCATATGATAACCTAATACTACAGTTTTACTTACCAAAATCATATCATTAAACATCAATGTCCATAAATTTGGTCCCGTCTTATAAGATGTGTGCTGTAGCCAGTTACGAGGTCAATCTGGCCAGTACTTGATGTGTTTGGTCCCCTTTGACTTTAACTTGCAACATACAATTTGTAGATATGCAACAGTACTTCACAAAAGTATTTATCTATTTACAGGTTTTCCAGACTGCACCTTTTCCACATTTTTCTTCATGTTTTGTCTTGGGCAGTGTAGTATGGAATTACAAAACTGGAGAATAAGACAAAAATTAAAATCTAAGGAAAGCTAACGTAAGTGAACATTGAACGAGTTTGTAGGCCATATTAAAATCATTTGTATTATACTCAGACATATAAAGTGAATCATATAGTGTAACAAGGTTTTGACCTTTAATCTAAGTTCCGGTATATTTTAGTTTACGACCATTTATTTTTGTATTAAAAGTTTTTACCCGTCATAAGTTTAGGTGCTTAAGTCTTTTGTAAAGAGAAAATTGCATGCAAGTTATCGAGCATAAATTCTTGCATTAGATGATAAAATCTACAAAAGTTACTCTGTCTAGATTAGAAATTGTAAGAAGGAAATAAAAGTGTTTATGTGCAATGCAATGGTTTATTTCATTTTCCTAGTTAAGTGACAAAAAAGAATTACAGTACTGTTTATTGGTATATTTTCTGTTTATGAAGGAAAGCATCATCATCTCGTTAACATTTTTATGGCCCTCCCCTTGTTAGGTTAGAAATCAGGCAAATTCACCCTAATACCTTCTTGTGCACATTCTGTCTGAATGCCTATCTGGTCCAGCTATTCATGTACACTATTCGTAAATGTATGATCCCTCACTTGCAAAGTGTTGTTTATATCAATGCAGCATGAATGATTAGGGAGAAAATCTGAAGGACCTAAGTCAAGAGAGAATGAGGGTGGGGGAAGTATAGTGTTGAAGAAAGGTAAAGTGTATGCCATTGGCAATGCTCAGTGCAGCCATTTTTTTCTTATTTCTAATATATAATTAAGAAACATCATATATATGCTGATCCTCAAAATCATTTTTTAGAAATGAGGATTGCAAAAGAAATTCATTTACACCATTTCTTCATAAGCGTGTGACCCTTCACTTGTAAATTGTTATTTATGTCAGTGCAGCATGAATGATTAGTGAGAAAATCTGTAGGACCTAAGTTGAGAGAGAAGAGGGGGAAAGTATGGTATTCAAGAAAGGCAAAGTGTATGCCAGTGGCAATGCTCAGTGCAGCCATTTGTTTCTTATTTTTAAGATACAAGTAAGAAACATCACATATATGCTGAGTCTCAAAATGGTTTTAGAAATGATTACAAAAAAATGACATTGAAATAAGAAATGGTGAAGTTGGATTACCAGCCCCTTGAAAATTGAAGCAATGCAATACCTAGCTATACAGAAAACTTCAAGAACTCCTTGCACTTTCATATTTGTTACACATGTTTTACCTGGATTCCTTCTTCCAGTAGATTAGAAGCTAAGAATAGTATAAAGGTTGACTTACATCCCACATTCACAATACTAGTAAAGTAATCATTATGTTATAATCCCACTGTTGCCAGAACATTTTTTAATCTTAAGAAGAAAACATGGCCAGATTATGGAATGTGAAGCTAAAAAAAAGTGTCAGGTTACTAAATAAACTGAGAAATTAAGTCTTGAAACAATCTGTAGAAATGTTATGGTAAACAAAAACCTAAGAATGGAAGATAAAAGCTTCTGGAAGTAGGTTTACAAAAGGCAGTGGAAGTAGTGTGTGGTGTAACATAAGACAAAGGATGTGGAGAAAGTGTGTGAAAAACCTTGAATTAAGATGGAAAAAAAATAGATTTCATCAGTCACTTAGAGAACAAGCAGAAAGGGTGTCAAAGGTGGTTTATGGCAAAAAGAATAGAGAACAAGAGGCAGGCAACATGGACTGAGGAAGGAAATCAGTGGAAAGAAGAAATGTTTAAAGTAGTAAAGATGATGATGAAAAGTGATTCAGATGTGAAAGGGACAAGTCAAAAAGAAGAAGACAGTTAAAAAGGTGAAAATGAAAATGTCATTGAAATGGTGGAAGTTGACATGACACTACAGTCACCATTAGAGAATGAGATACAAGCAGAGATTAGGAAAGTTAAGTACATGAGAAAAGATATTTGTAGAGCTTAAGAAGGCAATCTGCAGAGCACCAAGGCAAACAATTGCAAATGCAGAGCACACCCAAAGACTCAAAGAGTGATGGTACTCTGTATACTACAACAAAAGATGTAGAATGAAAGCAGTGGAAAGTAGGTTAGTGAGATTTGAGGTCACTGTTGCAATTTGTTAAAAAACTGCTCTGACCCCTTACTATTTATCCTAGTACAGTAACATGAAGCAATACAGAAGAGGATACCTCTCATAGGTCTTTAGTACAGTATATGCAAATTATCTGGTGTTAGTAGTATAGATGATGTTACTACAGTAAACCACACCTGGCTACCCACTTACTTTGTGAAATGGACCCAGTTACACCCTCTTAAAAGATCATGAAAGACAAAACCTCAACTGTGCATGCTTGAGTGTCCTCCACTGGACTGTGCACTTCTTGCTGTACACTGTAGGCATTAAGGTCCTTTGCAATGTCCTTTCAGCCCCAGCTGAAACCCCTTTCATTTCTTTGACTGTACCTCCATTCATATTCACTTTCTTTCATCTTATTTTCCACCCTCTCAATTTCCCCTTTCAGTGCTGAATGACCTCATAGGTTCCAGCACTTGGTCTTTGACCTAAATTTTATATTCCATTCCATTCCATTCTAGCCTTCATCTGAAAGGAGGAGGGCACTGGAAATTATGATTAATGGGCTTATAGGGCAAACTTGATTTATTATAAGAACAATGTTCTTGCAAATCTGGTAGTCATAAATAGCCTGAATTAGCATGGGATTTGTTTTGGGGGGACAAAGCAGATGAGGTCCTGAAGAGATAAATAGTCCCTGGTGCAAGAGGTCCAGTCCTTTGTAGACAGTGGCAAGTGGACCCAGCTACACTCCAGAATGAAAGGACTCTCCAGAAGTAATGGATTTACAATGGAAGACAACCTATGACAATACATGTCACCAGGAACCAAGAGATGTAAAGGTGGGTTCTCAGGAAACTTGCTGCAAAGTATGCCAAAAATATGAGGTATGTAGTCATGAAGAGATTAAGGATGAATGACCCACTTCCCTTGTAACTGGTAGCACATGGTCTGCTGCGATGATAGGAAAACATCAAGATGTTTAAGGGTCACATCATGTAGATGAAGTCAAGTAAAAGTACTTTGGCAATGCCAGGTTTCTGCTCTAAGAATGTCAGAAAGCTCCAGATGATCTTGATTTTGGATAACAAGAGAAAAATTGCAATAAGTCTTTGAAATACTCTGCCAAAGACAATAGAAAACAGAATTCTGTAACACCAGACGATACTGGTGACTTGTGAGTGAACAGGTACAACTTTGGGCCTTGTCATGTCACAGAAGGTTAATAGTAAAGGATGTAGTTTTGGCCACAAACTACTTGGCAATTGAAACACTGAGGACCAGTGGCTGTAATGATATCCTTTGCCTCAACGGACATGCAGCTTGCTGACAACTAAGAGGATGCCAGGGTAATCAAGAAATTAGTCCTGAGAGTCCAATCCAGGAGGAGGCACGCATCAATGTTTTGTAAGTAGGCATGATAAAGCTGTGTAGCACCACAGTCAAATCCCAGCTCATAAATTAAACGGAAACCTAAAGAAGAGACTGACCAAGTGACGAAATGGGTCAGAAATATTTCTATCATTCCCAAAGGTTAATTTGTGCTGGGGGGTAAGACTGAAGAGAGGCCAAAGCAAACACCTTTAATAATCAAGAAAGAAAGCTTAATGTTCATCATGTACAGTACAAGAGAAGATGATTATACCAGGAAAATAGGACACAAGTGGATGAGAACCCAGTTTGTCACATCAAGCCATGAATATGGGCCCCCTGCATATGTTCTTTTATCTGTTGGTGATTAGAGTGTCATGTCATGTCACCTTCCACCATTTTGAATACAGGTTTCATTTAGTAGATTTTCGAAGTACTACTGTACCTCCATTGACTCAAAATTTCTTTCAATTTCAGTTTTTCAACCAATCTCTTATGTACTTGTTCCTTTCTCATATGAATCACTTTTCAACATCCTCATTACTATTATATGCAAGTGTGTTTCATCCACTGATTCCCCTTCTCAATCCATGTAATCTGCCTCTTGCTCATGCTCTTATTTTCTTCAAGACCCTCTTGACTCTTTACTGCCTGTTCTTTAAGGGACTGATGAAATGTCTTTTTTTTTTTTTTTTTCTTAATTCAATATTCTTTTGCACTTCTCTCCATATCCTTTGCCTACAGTAATGTTACACCATACACTACTTCTACTGCTTTTTGTATGCCTACTTCCAGAAGCTCCCACCTTCCTCTCATTTTGGTTTTTATTTGCTGAAACTTTTGTAAAGACTATATTTTGACTTCATTTCTCAGTTTATTTTTTAGTCTTTTGACTAACACTTTTTTTTAAGTTTCAAATTCCATAGTCCGACCATACTTTCTCCTAGAAAATAAAAAAGATGATCTGATGGCTTGGGATTACAGTACAATGATTACCTGACTGATACCTCTGAATGTAGGTGTACCTGTAACCTACTGGAAGAAGGAATCAAGGTTTTCTTGCACCTTGTAGAGAATATCATCATAATTTTTATAGAATAGTTTACCAAGACCACTGAGTTTCGTTTCAGGACTCTTAGGGCTGACTCAAAGCATTAGGCACTATGGACGACATGAGGGATGAAACTTAATCAAGACAAAACTGCAGAAGGTGGACAGCTGGCTGGGAAGATGCCAAAGAAAAATTATAAAAAGAAAAAGTAGTAAAGTAATGCTGCTGGTGATTGAGACTTTTATATAGGCCTACAGCGTGTCACCTGGGCAAACTGTAGGCTATGCCCAAAAAAACTTGATTTTATTTTGTAACTGTATAATTGCTCAAGGATCCACTTTAGTAATCCCAATTCAATTTTTTAAGTTCGTCTGGGTTGCTAGTTCTTTACGGTTAACCAAACATCTATTTCAAGATGCACCCTTATTAGTGTTTGATAAGTTTTATAGGTTAAACTTATACACTTTCCTGCTAGAATCATTATTTTATTACACTGTAGACTTACATCTAGGTTTGTATAAATAAAATAAATAGCATAATATAAGATCTGTGAGGACATAGGGTAATGAATGCAATACTTTCTTGGTCCTTTGAAGCGGTGGTAATCATATTACAAAACTTATGTTATATATATGTACAGTATATTATATATATATATATATATATATATATATATATATATATATATATATATATATATATATATATATATATATATATATATATATATATATATATATATATATATAATATATATATATATATAATATATACAGTATATATATTATATGGAATGATACTGCTCACTAAATATTCTGCAAAGTACATTGCCATGCATACTTACATGATGACATGAATGTGCATCCTAAACTACAGTTGTTATTACGCTATAACAATAATTTAAATGAACAAAAGATATCCATTTAAAGGAGCAACAGGAGAATTATTTGTACCAGATAAAATTAAGCCTCTTGGTTTAATTTAAGAAATATAAGATAGCAGCATTCCCTTCAGTGTAAAACCAATGGTTATCAAAATGGAAGTTACTAACTGAAATAAGCGACCTTTCCTTTTGAGAACATGGGAAGAAGTTGAGGATACATTAGCATTTTAAATATATTCAATATTAATTACTCTCCATTTTGTCAAAGTGGTTTTATGAATGGGAATTCTGCCATTTGCACAGGCAAACGCAAGCACCCAGAGAGTCACTCTTCCGCCAACACCAAAAGTCAAAGCCTTCCCACTACAAAATTACGTAGAAATCCATCAATAAATTATTGAGAGAGCCTCGTTGGCGGAGTTTGTGGGTCTTAACCAAAGTGACTGGATTTGCCGTTGAAGAGGGTGTGCTGGCGCTGAACAGGGAAGGGCTCTTGGTTGCCGGTAGGTCTAGCATTGAAAGCCACTGGTTTTCCAGCTGCACCACTGGTTTTGGCGTCAGCCACAATGGCTATGTCAGCGCAGTTGCGGAACATGATGTTCTGGGGTTTGAATTGTTCTGTGGAACGTGGAAAGTAGGTTAATTTTTCGCAGCAGTACAGAAAGTGTATATAAAGTTTTGTAGAATTTGGAATGTGTGTGTATAGAAACAATGAACTTTAAATCAGGTTTTGTATAATGTGGAATATAGGTTGATTCAATTACAAGAATACAGTGAACAAGTACTAAGGTTTCTTAAGTTATGTAACATAATTTATCTACTATATAGATCTTGTAATGAACATCTGTCGAGGAAATATAAATCGAATTATCCACACTTTTGTGTATCACGTTTTTATCCAGACAATTAAATGCAATTATGATTCATGTACAGAAAAGAAATAAGCACTGAGTTTTTGCTGAGATATAAACTGAATTAGCAAATTGTGTAAGCATAAAACACTTTATTGTCATTTTTCAAAAAAAATACTTGATTAGTACATATTTGCGTTTGGAAAAATTAAATTAGAAATGTGACTTGAAGTTACATACTTAACATTTATGCCATTTTTAATTATTAGCCAAATTTTAATTGCTAATATTGTTACTTTTTGTTTAAAATATGCATTTTTTTCCCAGGTTGTTTGAATGCTTTGAATACATTAAGGTCAGCTTTCAACCTTGTGAAAAGGTAAGTTTTCAATAACGATTTGCAGTAGGCAATGAGATTATTTGAACTTGTAAACTGAAGATTTACTGTGTATATACACATATTTAGGGCCCCATTTTACCTACTAATGATTTCATTTTAGAACTGAGAACTTTCAATTTTTACAAAAAACTAAAAGACAAAATTTAGTTTCCTCTGTCTTTGATATATACTGTGTATATATATATATATATATATATATATATATATATATATATATATATATATATATATATATATATATATATATATATATATATATATATATAGACAAATTGAAACACCTTTGTTGATGTGATCCTTAATTTTAATCAGTGGTGTGATTAAAATATTTAATAATAATAATAATAATATGCGTACCTGCAAAGTTTGTCATCTGGAGGATGCACTGGTCACAGGTGAGTCCATTGGGTAGTTTCACCTTCAGACTGATAAGCTCAGGCTCGTCGTATGGTGCTGAAATTTTGGCTTTCTTGGACCTCCTGTCGACGATCTCAAGGGGGTACCTGTGTTCATAAATGGGGAATGATTCAGTAAAATGGAAAGGCTACGATTCAGAATGGATTGGAAAGTAAATGGATGTTACTTTTACAAAAGCTGTAGTTATATATATATATATATATATATATATATATATATATATATATATATATATATATATATATATATATATATATATATATATATACACACACACACACACACACACACTAGCTGACCAACCCAGCACTGCCTGGGAAAACTCTGAAGAACTCAGAAAAATTTTCCTGCACCCCCTTGTACTGACTCTTCCTTTTATTCAGGAATTATTGTGCTGACTGTCCGTTTTATCCAAATATTACTCTGCTGACTATCCCATTTATCCAGTTATTAGTACGGTGAATGCCCCTTTATCCAGGTATTACTGTACTAACTACCCCATTCATCCAGGTAGTACTGTGCTGTCTGTCCCTATTATCCAGGTATTACAGTGCTGACTGTCCCTTTTATCCAGGTATTACTGTGGTGACTGCCCCATTTATCCATGTATTACTGTACTAACTGCCCCATTCATCCTGGTATTACTGTGCTGTCAGTACCTATTATCCAGATATTACTGTGCTGGCTGTCCCTTTTATCCAGGTATTACCGTGGTGACTGTCCAATTTATCCATGTATTACTGTCCTAACTGCCCCATTCATCCTGGTATTACTGTGCTGTTTGTACCTATTATCCAGATATTACTATGCTGACTGTCCCTTTTATCCAGGTATTACTGTGGTGACTGTCCCATGTATCCATGTATTACTGTGTTAGCTGTCCCATTCATCCAGGCATTACTGTGTTGTCTGTGCCTATTATCCAGGTATTATTATGCTGACTCTTCCTTTTATCCAGGTATTACTGTGGTGATTGCCCCATGTGTCTAGGCATTACTGTTCTGTCTGTCCCTTTTATCCAGGTATACTATGCTGACTGTCCCTTTTATCCATTTATTACTTTAGTGACTGTCCATTTTTTCCAGATATTACTGTGGTGACAGTCCCATTTATCCAGGTATTACTGTACTGCCTGTCCCTTTTATCCAAGGATTACTGTGGTGACTGTCCCTTTTATCCAGATATTACTGTGGCAACTGTCTAAACCTTGATACAGAATTATTAATTACAGGAAAGAAAAGCATTTTCACTAATATGTTTCTATGGTATTGAGTCCATGAAATGAT
The DNA here is from genome assembly GCF_040412425.1 of Macrobrachium rosenbergii. Taxonomy (NCBI): domain Eukaryota; kingdom Metazoa; phylum Arthropoda; class Malacostraca; order Decapoda; family Palaemonidae; genus Macrobrachium; species Macrobrachium rosenbergii. The sequence goes on along the minus strand of NC_089770.1, from coordinate 21,819,093 downwards.
GCATAATAAATATGTAGAATTTATTTACACATGAAATAAGGTATGATAAACCCATAGAGTTTATATACCACAGACGTTACAAAGAAGGGGAAGGGGGTATGGGTCAAATGATGGCCACGTGCCAAATTTTTGTCTAGACTGGTCAAGCTGTTCAGATTTCTGTAGCTCACTAACATACAAACATTCACTTTTATATATAAGATATATATACTGTATATACACACACACACACACACACACACACATATATATATATATATATATATATATATATATATATATATATATATATATATATATATATATATTATAAATATATATATATATACAAATATATGATTATATATATATATATATATGTTTGATTTTAAATCACGAAAAAGGTACAAACGTGATGATTAACGAAGAAAGCTTGAAGGAAAAGTGAAACAGTTGAGATAGTACTTTTGTCTTGTTGCCATGTTGCTGTGACCATGTCTTGGTAATAAGATGAAAGTACTTAGCAACTCAGTTGTTTCACTCTTCCTTCGTGGCTGTAACTTTGTTCGTATAATCATAACTTTTTACCTTTACCGTGTTTAAAATCAAACATGTTTAAAATCAAATATATATATATATATATATATATATATATATATATATATATATATATCTTATTTAAAAGTGAATGTTTGTATGTTTGTATGTTCCATATGAGTACGTGTTTATTTTTATTTATATTTTTTAAGCATTGGCAATTATTATATTAGTCTACCTTGAAGTAATGTTTTCAACACATAATTTATTTGTATTCTGGCATTTCTTAGTATCAGTATTCGTTAACCTCTTTAGTTATTATTATTATTATTATTATTATTATTATTATTATTATTATTATTATTATTATTCCTTTGACAATCTTACACAATACAGTCCGGTGCGCTAATGAAAGAAAAGCACTTCTAAGAGAAGAGAAGAAAATTATGGTAATAAAAAGAATTTGAGGAAAACCAATTAGATGGTAAACTTGGTGAAAACTTGCTACTTTTCCCTTCTGTGGAAGTAATCCTCTCCATTACATAAGGGACGGGTTGGGGGAAGTTTGTGTTTAGTTATTGCGTTCTGGTTATTGATGAGAGACTCCGCGTCGACTCCGCGTCGACTCCAGCCGATAGTAAAATATAACTAAAGGTGACGTGAGTTCACGTCCATCGAATATCACTTTTTATGTTGAAACTTGTTCGCCGTTTTCAATTGTCTCGTAAGTGTCATAAACGGAAGTCACGTAAACTTGCTGATATATTTTTAGAAAAATGAATTGTAGCGTGGTGGGCTTTGCTGATAGGCTCTGAAATGGATCCAGGTAGCCATGACATTTCTTTTATTTATTTATTTATTTATTTATTTATTTATTTATTTATTTATGTATTTATTTATATATTTTCTGCATCGGCGAAGATACGCGCTTCCCCAGTACTTCCAAGCCAGTTACTGATATTTTGCAAGAGCTTCAGATTAATAATGAAGATAAAAGGTTGCTTATTCGCTCTTTTTCTTTTTTTTTTTTTTTTTGAGTATCGATAACCGTAGAAGACTGGTTGAAAGAGAAAAATAAAGTTTATGAACAAATACCGGGTATAAGTTTAGAAATAATTGCAAGGTGTCGTGTGTTTGAGCTTGTTGACATGGGGGCGTCAATATACGCAGCCGTAATAATTCATTTGCGTAAGATTAAATTTGCCGGTCCATGAATTTGCATAAAAGCGAGGGTGGATGAAACACGCAAATAAAAGTTTACTCATAATAGAAAGAGGCCGAAGTTAAGGGTCATGGTGAAAGGAATTCGTAAAGAGGAGTAGAGAGAGAGAAATTACATTGCCGAATAAAAATGAGGACAGATGAAAGTAATGTTACAGTATGGCTCTGTTTATATTGTTCACTGCTGGATGGGAGAGTGACCCAGTGTTTGTGTGCGTGTGAGAGAGAGAGAGAGAGAGAGAGAGAGAGAGAGAGAGAGAGAGAGTAGAGTAGAAAGTTCATATATATATATATATAATGTTATATATATATATATATATATATATATATATATATATATATATATACTGTGTTTATATATATGTAAATGTATATATGTCTGTATGTATATATACAGAATATTATAATAACGAATGAAAATTAATGAAAAAGAAGAAAAATTCTTCTTGGAATTGAAAAAATAAAAATTTTCAACTATTGGAGCAGATAAAAAGCTGGAACATGAAAAATTAAAATGTGTGACAGTTTGACAAAATAGAAATAAAAATGGCTAATTGTGAAATAATAATAAATTACAGTGAATAACTTTGCAGTCTGAATGAACACTAAGAACGAGTAACAATAAATGATGAAAAACAACAGCGAACAGAAGTGGATAGAAGTAAAAACAGATAGTGACAGGCGATGAAAACAAGAATGAGTGAAAAATAAAAATGATTAAGCACGGTAATAAAAAAAGAATGATTGGCACTTATGACAATCGAAAAGAGAATGACTGACAATCAAAAATGAATGGGAAAAAGGAAGGGAGAACTCACTGGTCGAGGCATCTCTGGTCGACGGGGACGCTCGTGTCATCGTTGGGACACAGCTTGAATTCGAGGTGCCCTCCGTGGCTCCTGGTCACGTTGACGTGGATTTCGACCGTCTGCGGAGGGAACAGAGACGGGCTCATTAGTCATGCATGTCGTGTACGGCATTGTCGCTGGGTTGCTTGCTTGCTTGCTTTCGACATCGAAGGGGAAAACACACAAACAAACACTCACACATACACACAGGCACGCACGACGCAGACTGAGAGAAATCTCTTTGACCTCGACCAGGTAGGGCCGTCTGCTCAAGAGCCACTTGGTGAATACAAATGGAATTTTGATCTGTCTGGGGTGCATTGGGAGGTTGGGTTTTTCTATTAATAGGTAATTGTTTCAATTGATTTCTTTTATCTATCATTCATTTTTAATCGTTCATTCATTTCTTTTATCTATCATTCATTTTTAATCGTTCATTCATAGGTAATGGTTTGTGTAAATTTTGTTCAAATTTCTAATCATGTTCCCGTTTATCTCATTTTTACATGTTATTTATTGATTTTATTTATTCTGTAAATAAGTACGTGATTAATGCTTGAACACTTGTTACATTCTGTTTAATCAAGTGTTTCAAAATTGAAACCCATAGTCCTTTTATGCACTCGTTATACATTTACTCATTCTAGGAGTTTTTTTTTATCCTTGCAGGATTACTGGGTACATGGTATTATTTTTAAAGAAATTCAAAATTCGCAGACGTCACTTTGTAAATCTTTAAAACGAGCGAACAGGACAATCAGATCCTTCGCTAAAACCCCCTGGCATGCACAATGGCCTCACCTGTCCGATGGTGTAGGTCCTGGTGATGATGCCCGTGGCCCAGATGCCACCAGCCTGGTGGGGGTAAGGAGGAGGGCTGTCGGCCGAATCTCCGCAAGGTGGGCACTTCTTGCCCCCACTCTCGTTACAGATCAGGTAATCGTCGTCTCTGTGCGCAGGCAATTGATTGAAGCCCATTCGCCACATGACGTTTCTCGCTGGGGGCTCCTCCAGGGACATGTGAGCGCTGGCCTGAAGCAGAAGTGGTAAAATTGGAGGTCAGATTTTGTTAGAGAGTACTTGCTAAGTAACTGACAGGCAGTAAAACCATTTTAAAAGCTTCTTCCATCAAATTGGTTAGGAGAGTGAATACCGCATCTTGTTGTCACACACACACACACACACACATATATATATATATATATATATATATATATATATATATATATATATATATATATATATATATATATATATATATATATATATATATATATATATATATATATATATATATATATATATATATATATATATATATATATGGCCACTGGCGGACTATATATATATATATATATATATATATAAAAATATATATATATATATATATATATTTATATAAAGGCAGCAGACAGTTTAGAAGTACAGTATGTGGTGTGATGTCAGAAAAGGTATGTAAAGGAGAAATACAAAGGACAACTGGAGAACAGAAAAAAGCCTTTACGCTTGTAGATGAGATATATAATAATGAATGGAAAATGGAGATGGGTAATGACGATGATGATGATGATGATTCATAATGAGCTTTCATTCTTATCAACAAGGCGAAATGCCACGGATCTTGTACAGCTTGTCCCAACAGAAAAGACTAAAAGAAAAACAACGAAAGGAATAGAAGTGGATTAATATCAGAATATAATTAATAACCGATAACAGTATATATAACTAAGCGTATGAAAGTAATAGAGAGAAAAGTAAAACTGAATAGGTGTGATTGATGTCAAATAAATGGGTAGATAAATAGTATGGGACTTTACTTCCGAAGGATTGAGGGTCACAAGAGGCTCGTAAAGGTTGGACAGTTCTGAATGACTCGTGTTATTTAATCCTGGTGACTTTTGATACAGGACTTAAACCTCAGCTGAGGAATGGTTAGTTAACCCGTACTATCCTCATACTTGTGGGTTAACAGAGCAGAGGCTCGACTCCCTTCCTACCGTTTTGTGTTGTGTTGTGTGTGTGTGTGTGTGTGTGTGTGGACAACTCATATGCAAGTCCTTCACCTCTTCGCTTAGCTTTTATGAATTGTGTTATTATCTCTACCCTTTATTTTTTTTTTTTCGTTACGAAACGACGGTAAATTCTATATCTTTTAATTGTTTGTTTTCATTTCGTTATTTACCTTGTTTGTGACTATGAAATTTATATACGCAGACTCACTCTCTCTCTCTCTCTCTCTCTTTCACACACACACACACACACACACACACTTTGAAGGTGGGTGGATTAAGCGAAAATACACTTCAGTCATTGAGGTATGCAGACATGCGTATGTGTCTAAGGCTAGTGAAAGTGTTACTCGTGCATTTAGAGTTAAAATCCGAGTAAGTTAAAAGGTCCTTAAAAAAACACTGCAAAAAAAGGCGAGCCTAGTTTCACCTATCGCCTGAAGGCAAACCTTGAATCGAAAGGTTTTCTCGTTATCAATCGTTTTTCTCTAAGTCACGTTTCCTTACTGCGAAACTAGTTTCGTTGATTTTTTTTTTATATATGTATTATAGGTCGTGGATCGTCTGGTCATTTTGAAACTCGTCGGTCGAAGCTAGTGTATTCGCGAGATAAGAATTCCTTTATAATTTTTTGAGTATTTATTGGTATTTCGTTTGACGCGTGTTTATAGCATGTCTCTCTCTCTCTCTCTCTCTCTCTCTCTCTCTCTCTCTCTCTCTCTCTCTCTCTGAATCTGAATAAACTTTAAATGTGCAAACGTTTTTGTTGAAGGGAAATTACAATTTCATAACCTTAACATGGACACTGAAGGGTCTCTTTCGTTATGTCGAATATGAAATATTGTTTAGCTCGAAATCTCATTCTTTTTGATTGACGAGTTTCTGTAATGAAGGGTCGATAGGACGGGCAAACTGATGCCCAGGAAAAGAGGCGGTGATAAGAGAGGAAACATTGTAAGAGACAAAGCAAATCAGAGGAAAAGGGGAGAAGTATGACACATATGCCTCCGGGAAATATGCCAAAGTGCTAATCAACTGTGAGGCCATCGTTTGGGATCCAGTTATAAAACACGAGGTTTACCTACTATCTTTAGTGAAAATTCGTACAGAACGTTAGTGGAACTCAGTCCTAAACGTCCACTAATATATATATATATATATATATATATATATATATATATATATATATATATATATATATATATATATATATAAATATATTCCTCAGTGTTTCATGGTAAACACCTAATAAAAATGTAGTTGTTAAACATCCTTTCCCATCCCCGCCCCGCGTTTCTTGCATGTAGACTTAAATTGACGTGTCTCATAAAACGACAGTAGAGAATGAATTTGAAAAAATAGTGACCGAAGGCGTAAGTCAGGCAGGCATTCCAAGATCACCGTTTGGCAAATGCGTACTCGAAATTTCCAGAAACATCAGTTGGTAGAAGCAAAATGTCAGTTCGCAGCCTTTTAATCAGTTTGCGATCGTTATCTTGATATTTTCGTCTCGCTTCATGAACTGGTTAAAATATGTCGGTGCTATCTTGCGCACTTGAGGCGTCGCTGAGGAAATAAGGGCCATCTGAAATTTTAACCCGTGAATAGTCTTACTGATTTTCATATCGATGAAATTGCATGTGGTTAGATGCTCTTGAAGAAATTAGTTGCCTCCACTGAATTGTGAGTGTTTCGAAATCACGCGAAATGCGCATAAAAAGTTCATTGAACTCGATAATTGGGTCATTCATTCTTGTTGTATGTATGGATAGCGCAACTCACTGATCTCATAAACTATTCGGGTACCGTAATTTTTTTATTGTGTCGCTGTCTCATCCGTTTTAATGTTTGTATCATTCTAGCCGTCTGCCATTCCTTTCCTCCAGCTTCTTCAACATGTCTAGAATACCACAGTCTCACCATTCCAGCGTATTGTTTTAACAGTATTGTTTTTGGAATCGCATTTTAACGATCAAATTAATGTACTTGTGATTCTTTTTAATCCCGTCAAGGTCGGCCCTAATATTGGATGATTGAGGGGCCTTTCTGTCGTCATGTTACTGCAATCTGTTTTAGGGCTGGACAATGAGACCAAATGTCATTGGGTACCCCAGTGTCCACGAAGACTGGAACACTGTGCAAAATGTTTGAGGACATGTGTTTTTACTGTAGTTCAAGTACTCAAGTGATAGCAGAGGCAACAGCCTCTAGACGGTACTAATGTATGTACCAAGGCATCAAACGGCAATTTTTATCTGGCGGCACAGCGTAGCTGCACGACTCTTCGCAATGATTTCCCGCCAAATCTCTCCAGTGCCTGAAGGCTTGACAGGCCAGCGTGTTCGTGCGCTGTTCGGATAATTGCCTCTGATTGGTGAAAGGCGACGAGACATTGGTGAGGAAGTACATGCTGCTAGCGGTCAAGGCTACCCACTGCTGGCTGGCTACTTCCATCTAATTTCTATCAACTTCCATCCGCCTCCTGGCCAGTTTCAGACACGTACAGCCCGCCTCTTTCTCTCCCTCTTTATTCTGAGTTGTATTGGGGGGTTATTAATAGTTCGAATAAGGTGTCCGAGAGCACAGAGCTCTAGTTCTTGAGAAGACGCGGGGGCAAGAATTGTAATATTGACCTCGGGTGACTGGTTTGAACCAGTGTCAGATGCATTGCGCAAAGAAACAAAATCTTCGAGTCATGCGTGTTTTACACGTGTATGACTAAGATGACATGGTTACTATAAGAATAAATATAATTTTCACATAGATTACTCGGCAGGTAGCTTCAAAGGAAGGCTGACAAAAAAACGAACCTAATTATAAGAAACCAGGAATTAAACAGGGGGCTTGTAACAACATCCTTAGTCACCTCCATGAAGGTCAACGTTGGTTCCTCATTGGACTTCCGATTACGACGATAGATGTTCAAGACAGATTTATAATTACGAGCTGTTAGCGTTAGCTGTTACCGTGTCGAGAGAGAGAGAGAGAGAGAGAGAGAGAGAGAGAGAGAGAGAATATAAAAAAAGTAAAAGGAAATCGCACCTCAAGGAAACAGTGAGGCGGCAAAATTTATGGCCTGTTGTACTCCACAATATATTTGCCGTTTAGGAATACTGCCTGAACAAGATTTGAATTATCGATCTTTAACTTTTTGAAAATAATTAGAGAAATCTTTGTTCACGAATGGAGGGCAATCGCTCAATCAAAGGCACTGTTTGATCAGGTCTAAATCAAGTCTGTGAATATATATAAGCCTAGAAACGGGATCGCCAAATCTCGTCAACCTTGAAGCTAGAATCCAGTGATGTTTTTTTTTTTTCTGGTCAGATCAAACACATCAGTCTGACGATAAAACTTTCATTCATTCTCTCTCTCTCTCTCTCTCTCTCTCTCTCTCTCTCTCTCTCTATTGTAAACACACTAATTACCACAAAATAGAGGTAGTTTTGATAATTACAAAGTAAATTCTTATTCAAGGGACTTTACTGGTATTCATTGCCGCGCACATCAGACTCCTTATCGTGGGGTCACAATAAGACCCATTAATCATTTTAGGACGAGCGATGAAGATCAATAAGGGTGTAATGACGGTAGAAATTAAAAAGTGAAAGTTAACCAAACTGGAGAATTTGCCCAGAAATTAGTTAAGGAGAAATTGGAAGGTTGCAAATGAACCTTCCAAGGCCAAGGTCATGTGGAGGTTTCTCTCTCTCTCTCTCTCTCTCTCTCTCTCTCTCTCTCTCTCTCTCTCTCTCTCTCTCTCTCTCTCAAGCACACTATTAGTTTGAATTTTAGACTCTCTCATGTACACAAAACTGAAGTCTTCATCGTTTAGATCTCTCTCTCTCTCTCTCTCTCTCTCTCTCTCTCTCTCTCTAAACAGAATACTAGTTTTAATATTAGACTCTCTCATGTACACTGAACTGAAGTCTTCATCGTTTCTCTCTCTCTCTCTCTCTCTCTCTCTCTCTCTCTCTCTCTCTCTCTCTAAGCATAGTACTAATTAATTTTAATATTAGACTCTCATATGCACTGAACTGAAGTCTTCGTCGTTTAGATCTCTCTCGCTCTCTCTCTCTCTCTCTACGTACACACCTAGTTGTAATATTAGACTCTCTCATATATACTGAACTGAAGTCTTCATCGTTTAGATCTCTCTCTCTCTCTCTCTCTCTCTCTCTCTCTCTCTCTCTCTCTCTCTCTCTCTCTCTCTGAAGCAGGTCGATGATTCAGATTACTCATCATCATGACTTCAGTGATGCTAACCCAAGCACATTGCGAAGCCTTTTTTTTTTTTTTCATTGATTTAACTCGAGTTCTTATTCAGCTGACGTTTCACCGAGACGCCGAACTAAGCGCATTGGCCAAGGTCACTGGATATACTCGCACACACCGCTATGTGATCTGGACACTTTCCCTCTTCTTTTGCTCTTCTTCTTCTCCTTCTCCTTCTCCTTTCCTCCTCTTATTCTTTTTCATTCTCTCCTTTTTCTTCTTTCTCGTATTCACCTTCCCATACTTCGTCGGTTATTTCTACTCTTTCCCCTCTTCCTCTTTTGAGGATAATGATTTTATTCATTAGATCTTTGTAGACCTTTCTTCCTTCCTTCCTTCTCATAGTCTTCTCTCTTTCTCCCTTTTCTCTTCGCATTCTTTCGCAGGCTTTTCTCTCCCCTTTTTTCCCTTTTCTTCCTCCCATGTCTTCCTCATCCTCCATTTCAAGACCAGGCTTCACATTGTGAAACATCATCCCCTAGTTCATTTTAATTGCAGTGAACGGCGCAGATGACCTCTGTTTTTGTGATGCCTCTTTATGATATGCATAAAAGATATTTGATAAATGAGTTGTTGATGAGCTCAAATAAATGAGAGATATTTCAGTAATAACATTTATTTACTAATAGTAATAAGGGCAGATAGATTCTTCGTTAATACGTATATCCAGATACATGAAAATCTTTGTAGATTTCATTATATCTCGATAAAAACAAATATAGAGGATTTCATATTCATTTTAGTGCTCGTGGTCCTATGCGAAATTTATGATAATAATAATAATAATAATAATAATAATAATAATAATAATAATGTCCGGAATAGCTTTCGTGCCCTTCAGAACTACTGAAGACAAGCCTTTTCTCTTCTCGACTTTCAGCGTAAGAAAACCACCCAGATGTTAAAATTGAGACCCGCTAGTGTTGCAAATATCTATCCTAATGACCTGGCTGTAATTGACGTATAAATGTATGAAATTATTCCCGCTTAATTGCCGTGTCGGCAACTTCAATGAGCACCGCCGTGTATCGACCAATGGGATTGCCATTTTTCACAGACCGTGAGATCTGTGGCGCCAATGTAATTTTCTCGCGATTATTATTGGGATTTTGGTAATGTCATGTTTGTTATAGAAATCATCGTGATCTTCAAAGGCCTTGGGATATCATCATTACTCTGTGAATCATGAGTTCTCTTGTTATTGTTTTGGGGATGTGGAGATGGCGAGCTCCGGAATGTAAACAGTTGTGGTTTTTTAATGTTTGATAAACAGACGTTAGAGAAATCGGTGGTAATTATCTTCTTAAATAATGAAAGTCAGAGGACAATTACTCTGGGCTGCAGTCGTATCAAAGTCATACTAATAATATATGATATAAGACGGAGTATATGAATTCATCCGGATATGCGCTTTTTTCTGGCTATCTGTTAACAAGACACCACACGCCTGTATGGATGGATGGCAGCAGAATCCATCGTTATTGGTTTTAAAGCCATTTTATGTGTTCAAATACTTCTCACGTGAATGTCGTCTATATATTTGCAATAGAATCATTTCAGATCTGTGGTAGCTGTTTATCTCGATGGTAATTGATAAGAGCTTTGTCAACCCAAAACTTATTTCGTAAAACATTTTATCAACGTAAAACATTCCTAATGGAAACATCTTTTTCTTTTTATCCTAAAGCCTAGAGCATGTCTGTTGGAACAAACATTTCACCAACATGCTTCTGGTGAAAGAGCGTCAATATTTTTTTCGGGGAAACTTTCCAGGCGGAGAGTAACCAAAATTGAGTGTTTTTGGTAGAGAAAACGTTTTTATGTAAAAAGACGTTGCCAAAGAAGAGGTTATATCAATTAGCTTGCCCGACTTTTCTTCTCTTTTTAGACATAGCCAACCTTCGCTGTGGAAGCCTGTCTGGCAAGTTAAAAGCTTTGTCGGCTTGTTGCAAATGAATGTGGACATGGTTTGAATGGTAGAATCACCACTGTCAATTTTTCATTTTTATATATATATATATATATATATATATATATATATATATATATATATATATATA
>NC_089770.1:21778164-21803164 GCF_040412425.1 Macrobrachium rosenbergii | reverse complement strand
ATATATATATATATATATATATATATGAGAGAGAGAGAGACATAGATATTTCAGTTCTCTTTGCCTGACTTTTGATAATTTATAGACAATTGCACGTAAACAGTTCGTTGTTTTCTTGACAAGAATTTTCCAAATCATCATTTCCTTAGATCTCGAGGAAACTGGTTTTGTTTCAAGTGGTTGGAAATTCATAAGAATGGAAAACTCCTCCTTCCATGCGGGGGTGTGTGAGCACGATAGAATATCTCTAGGCATTTCCGAATTCCGAATCTTACAGGTAACCGTATCCAGGAGGTAATAGAGAATTATGATGCGAGTTTTATGTTAATGTTACTGAACAGGGGAATTTCTGAGCTGTGTAAATAAGCATTTCTGGCAAGTTGCTGAGAACGTTTTTAATGCTAAATTGCTTATGGACTCAACGTGGATGTTAGATCTTGATGGAAACCGGTTGGAATTTTATATTCTGTATATGCATGTAGGTCTTTTTTAATCACACATTATTATTATTATTATTATTATTATTATTATTATTATTATTATTATTATTATTATTATTATTATTATTATTATTCAAAATGTCCTCGCTCTCATGTGAAACCTATCCAGATGTTGGTAAATTACTGAGCAAATAATAATAATAATAATAATAATAATGATAATATTAATAATATTATTACTATAATAATAATAATAATAATAATAATAATAATAATAATAATAATAATAATAATAATAATAATAATAACAGAGCAATATTGTAATTGTGTTATCTGTCACTTTAAATGATCTGTAAGTAATTCACAAATACAAGCATGCGTTCATGCTTAAAATGAAGTATATTTTTTTATATGTTGTTACATGTGTTAATCGGGCACGTTGTCAAACTCCATCTTCCCTTTCTTTTGTACATGTATATGTGGCCATAATTATTAGGACACAAATTTTTTTTAATAACCAGCTCGCTATATATTTGGAATATCTTACACCCAAGTGAAATTATTTATGATAGGTACTTTGTCACCAGTGCTATTCGAACTGCCGCCTGGTTGGCAAACATCAAAAGTACAGTGACTTTGACCGTGGTCTTAGACCATGAACTTTGACCATTGAGCCATCAGAGAGGTTCAGTGGTCATAGTCACTGTAATTATGGTGTTTCCCAACCAGGCGGCAGTTCGAATCCCATTTGTGACCAAGCGCTTGTCACTTATAATTCCCCTTGGGTTTAAGATATTCCCAAGGCACAGTGAGTTGGTTTTCAACCAAATTTGAATCTTGATGTTTGTGAATATAAAAAATGTCGTGGTGTATGTGACAAAAATTCATGTGTGTATGTGTTTATGCATTTGTATATAAATAACTACAGTATGTCTAAGCGATGTCAGGCAGGGCAGCCGATCGAGGCTACGGCCTACCCCACCGCCAAATCAAAGTCCTTCAAAAGAAGGCATCGTGCATACCCCATATAAAAATGGGAAAAAGCACGTTAAAACGAAGAAGATATATACTGTATATATATATATATATATATATATATATATATATATATATATATATATATATATATGTGTGTGTGTGTGTGTGTGTGTGTGTGTGTGTGTGTGTGTGTGTGTGTGTGTGTGTGTGTGTGTAAGATAAAAACCAAGCGTTTTCTCCATCCCTTGTTCATAGTAAATGATGATTAAGGGGTATTAGTATTGCAAATTTATGTCCCTCAGTCTTGAGAACCGCGGAAGGAGAGCAGAGGGAGCCAAAAGTGTGTTTTTGTTTGTGATTCACAGAATTTCCTTGAAAATAATTGCGGTGGATAAAAGCGTATGACGGAAATTCCACCCAACCCCACTTCGGCAGAGAATGACTCTGGGAACTGTAGATTTTTCTTCACTCGTCTTCTTGTTTCCGCTTGGTGTGTGTTTGTCACTTGTTTTTATTTTGATTTTTTTATTTGTGTAATTTTTAATTCGTGTTGCTTTGTTGTGCTTGTTTGATGGTGGCTGTTGTGCCCTTTTTTGGTCTTGGTAATTTTTGGTAGTTATTTTGTATTTTTTGTTTCATAATTGAGGGGAGGGTTTTTGGTTTTTGAAGGCAGTCCCCAATGTTGTTATTTTTCAGATGTTATTAGAACGAATTTGGCTTTTTAAGACCAATACTTTAAATGGAATTTTGTTTAGCGAAACAGAGAATTGTTCCTTTACCTGAGGAAAAAAGAAAATATTGTAAAGCCTTACCGAGGAAACGTGCCTTAGTTGGTTTTTACAACGGAATCCCATTTTCATTTTAAATAATTCAGTTTACTTTATAAACCAAATTATACTCCTTGAAACTAAGCAAATCAAAAGAAAAAGCCAAGAAGGAATCATAATGACACAAACCCTCACAGAAGGACAAAACAAATCACTATACTAGACGGAGAAAAACCCAGTTTCACCGAGCGATTTATGATAAGGGGGTTATTCTTACCACGCTACGCCGCATTCCATTCTGTTTGCCTCACCTGACTGACTCTCCCCACTGACGAATTTTTCGGAACATTTTTCGACACGCTCATTTTTGAGTCTCTGAGAAGCCCTCCCTACCTCGCCTCAGCGCCAAGCGAGGAGCCAAAGGTCACTGACGTAGGTGAGAAATGTAAGAGCAGCTTTCCTTCTTTTGAGTTTGGAAGCAGCACTGAATTGTTATTAAACACATTCTGAGTGTGCTTCATTATTATATCAAAGGTGTCCTCTGAAGATTCAGGTTCTTTTTCATGGGTTGCGTGGTACCAACTTGATGGGAGTCTCTCGAGTTTCGAGTCGTGTGTACCACCAAAGCAGTTTACTCATACGCTCTTTGTTCCCTGCTTTCCCAAGCTCTATTGAAGGTATTCTGTTCTGTGTTTTTCTTATTCATCCGAGATTTATTTTCGGTGGACGCTTGCTATTCAAGCTCACGCTATTGTAAGGTTTGTTTTATGTGAATGTACCTTTGCAGTAATAATAATAATAATAATAATAATAATAATAATAATAATAATAATTCATTTTAGGTGGGTACTATGTCAAGGCCTATAGAAAGCGGAAAAGAACGATCGAATCATTTAGTCTTCCCAGTATTGAATGAGCTCAATATGCACTTCTTTTCACCCACCCATAAGCAAACACTTATTTTCAGGCGTTAAGTAGTTCCAAAAGAATTCCACCAGAAGTATTCTCAGAAAGTTGGAATTTTTCCGTAATCATTATTTGAGGGAGAAAGGTTAAGAGTTTGTGAAAAAACAGTAATGTCAAAGTTGAAGGAGACGGAAGAGAGAAGAAAAACGTATTTCACATTAAATTCGGTTTCCGAAAGAGATTTTGTTGCTGAAAATGGAAGTGGAAAGTGAAGCGGTATTGTGAGGCACATATGGTCTTCATAATAGTGGTAAAAACGAGGATAACAATGACGATGAAAGAGGAAAGTGAAACTTGTAAAGGGAAAAGAGATGTTTATTTTTGAAGGTCAAAAATGCAAGGTTGCAAGCACGGGACGACTTGAGATTAACTTTAGGTTACTACTGACAATAATAGTAGTAGTGCAGTAATAACACCTTAACGGTAATTGTTGTTGTTATGACTACGGCGACAGTTTTCATACTTGAAAACTTTCCTAAGGGTGATTTTGGTGAATTATGAGCCTTATTAAAACAAACTATAACCTCCAAATTTAGGTATTCGTCACCACCACCTCCAACGGCGTGCCTTTGTGAAATTCCACTACTTTTGTCTTTTCTGTGATTTATCTTCCGCCGATCTCCACTCATTTCTAGCCTCCCGTCTCGTATTTCTTTGTCTCTTAACTCTTCTGGTTCCCGCAGGAGTTCAGGTGACACCAGTGGGTCCTGGGTGACACTGTCACGCGCTATTCACACCTTGGTGATACGAAGGACATGTCCAAGCCAACTTCATCTCTCCTTCATCTTTGGAAGTTCCGTAATTCCCCATATGGTATCATTTCTCACTCTGTACTCTCAGTTAACTCCTGGTCTTCTTCATGAAGCTGTATTCTCAAATCTCCAAGGTCTTTTATAGTTTCATTGTCATACTGCAACAAATGTCCGTATAACAAGACAGATTGCACTACACTAATACATACTCTTTTCTCGCATGCAGTTCTTGTTCATTGGATTTCAAATCTTATTCAGTGTGACCAGAGTTTGATTTGCCATTTTTAGTCCTTAAGAAAATTCCAACACAAGATAACCTGAATTTCATAGGTAAACAGTAATTTTTACCAAGTTACGTTCTTTTCATGATTTATCAGCAGTTATACATACATACATAATATATATATATATATATATATATATATATATATATATATATATATATATATATATATATATATATATATATATATAATTGTGTGTATTACTCATTATGAGCTGATTTAAATATACTGTGATATATGATATAACATTCTCTTCCACATCTGTGCCCTCTAGCATTGGTGAATTATGTTCAGTACAACTTTTCCTCTGATGCTTACGTTAAGGTAATGTTAGCGTATTTCATAAAAAGAATGATGTAGATATTCACGTTTGAGATACTGCAATGGAACAGCAAAGTAGTTGAAAAACATACAGAATTATCCCTACTCGAGGGTTGCAGAATATCCAGAACGTCTGCAAAGACACAAACATACAATATCTTATAACAAAAGGAATCAAGGAAACTCACATATATGTTTCAGGAAATAAACGATCACGTCGGCACATGCACTCCTTGTTCAGCAAACAGACAAACACTCTGAAAAAAGACACTTTTCCACAAACGTTGCTGCGAGCCAAGAGATTCCCTATTCTCCGCACAAGACCCAGTTGAGCCCAGGTGAGGTTACACCTGTAATCAAGCATCATTGACCTTGGGAACAATGGGTGATTGGTGATAATGGAATTCTTGCAACAAATTGTGCATATTCAAATCACAGGACGATGCTACACGCCATATTTATTTTTCTTCCCTGATTTTTTTTTATGATGATCTGTGGGGTCAAGGTACGCTGGCTGTATTTTGCCTTATAGGTGTAAATGTTAGAAAGGTATGATGTTTTCTTCAGGAAGCTGGTGGTTTGAAAGGCCAAGCCGTAATTGGGCATATTAGTTATCCTTACGAGTCCCTTGACTACGAGTGTACGTAGTGCACACATATACCTGTACATGCATGGTTGCTGGGAATTGTTTAGTACCATAATTTATACTCTTGAACTAACTTTTACAATATCGGGGGCAACTTCAGAAGCTCGACTATCATTCATGCCTGGGCGGTCAGCCGTATTCAGATTATTGATACTTGAAAGAGACGCAAATGCTGCAGAGAGAGAGAGAGAGAGAGAGAGAGAGTTTTGTCTTTATAGGCAGTTATATACCTGTGAGAATTCTTAGACGAATTTCTGTTTCCTTCTGTAAGTTTCTCTCTCTCTCTCTCTCTCTCTCTCTCTCTCTCTCTCTCTCTCTCTCTCTCTCTCTCTAACACACACACAACGTAAGGCAACTGTACAATAGTATTGAAAATTACTCAAACATGAAAATTGCAATCTGCGCCCGCGACAAATCGGCGTTGCACAAACAACCTTGGGTTAGCGTAAACTATGGATTTGTCAACTAGTATGTCATTGTTTGTATGCATTTTTGCTTCAACTCCATCACTGTCGGGCACTTTGCCTGGTGCAGAAACCGTTTTGGCTTACGTCAAAAAACTCGAGAATGGATGAACGAATTTAAAGGACGGAGGGTCCGCATTATCGCTGGCCGACTTACTGAGCAAAAATCCTTGGATGGTCAATTCTGCGATGCTACTAGGTCATGCATAAGCTGTTAGTGCCAAGGGAGTGAATATTCGCCGTTACAAAACTGTTATGATATATCTCCGCCAGCTGAAGGTTGTGCATTCACTCGCGTGCGTTTGTAGTTTGTCGTTTGTCTTCAGGAAAGTTATTGATGGATTTCAGCACAATTTTGTCGAAGGATAGATGTCGTTCCCTACCCGGCCCCCTCAAAAAAAAATTAGATTTTGAGAGGGATCTAGGGTAGCTTTATTATTTTGTGCGTGTTTTTGAAGAGGTATTCTCTCATCGGATGCTTCCTTCCTTTTCTGTTTGTGGTGAAAGATTTGGTTTGTTCTTTGTGCTTCTGCGGAATCTTTTTCGGTCGACTCTCGTTGTAACTTTTAAACCGATTTCGTTTATATGATATTCTAACACTGATTTAACACCTTTCATTATTCTGCAATTAGTAAAACATGTATTTTAGAAGTGTATGACAAGAAATATCAAGTTCCGAAGACTGGTATTCAAGGTTACGATGAAACCTTGTGTAAATTTTACCTTTTGTTAGAAGTAGCTTTCATCTTATCCATATATTATTTTTCTGACTATGCACGGTCACCATCTGCACATAATAGCTGTTGACATTTGTGCTTTGTGCATCCAAGGATATCGAATATCTCTGAGAAAGCAATTTTATATTATTATTATTATTATTATTATTATTATTATTATTATTATTATTATTATTCCAAAACTCATAGGTGGAATATGTCCAAATTCCTGGTCTTCAACATTGAACGGACGTTAATAAAACCACTGTGAAAATAAAATATACTCTTCCTTCAAATAAACAAACATTTCTGAGAATTTGCGTATATTCTACTTATGAATATTAGAGGCATTATTGTTCTCAAGATGCTCATGTTTCCACAGAAGAAGCTAAGCGAAAAAAAGAAAAGTCTCAGAAATTACTGAAATTACTTCCTCAGAACTGAATGTCTGTGTTAGAACAAGAAAGAGGAACCAAGCGAAGCGCAGTAATATAAATAACTGAATAAATAAATAATGGCAGGACAGGAACATTCCATGAAGAGCCTGTGACACATTTTCGGAGAAAAAAAGCAGTATTGAAATAACATGGGAATAACAGAATTTTTTCCTTTTGCTTGTAAGGTATGACGTCACTTCCCGCGATGATGGAGTTGCTTTCGTGGTGTTGAGTCAGCTTATCGATTGGATCGTGACGTCATCTGTTATATGGACAGATTTTTGGTTTTCTGTAAAAGAAAACTGTTGAGATGGCTATGTGTCTGTCCGTCCTCAGGTCTTAAAAGCTACTGAGGCTAGAGGGCTGTAAATTGGTATGTTGATCATCCACCTTCCAATCATCAAATGACCAAATTGCAGTCATCTAGCCTCAGTAGTTTTTATTTTATTTAAGGTTAAGGTTAGCCATAATCGTACGTCTGGCACCGCTATAGATGCCAACAACACATCCCACCAACGGGACGTGGATGAAAGTTTCGCGGGCCACGGCTAAGAGTTTCATGGGCCGTGGCTAAAAGTTTCAAACAGCATTATACGCTGTACAGAAAACTCGATTGCGCCGAAGAAACTTCGGCGCATTTTGTACTTGTTTTTTCTCTCTTTTGACATCATCGTTGGTATGGCAATTTGTTTAGATTTTTTACTCTCTCTCTCTCTCTCTCTCTCTCTCTCTCTCTCTCTCTATATATATATATATATATATATATATATATATATATATATATATATATATATATATATATATATATATATATATATATATATAGCACATCACTGCCGGTTTTACCATTAATTTATGCTAGTAAAAAGAAAACCCACGAATTCTTGTCGCTTGTGAATTCTTGAATGAGCTTTGTATATTCAAACGCACATCCATGTAGCCTAATTGAATATTTATGTCTGTAGCGAGACACATTTCATATACACATGAATGTGCCATGTTTCCGCCTACACATACGAGCACAAAATACATATACATAAACACGAGCGCACATTCATACATACATGCACACTATAAATGTATGTATATATACATATATATATATACACATATACACACACACACATATATATATATATACACACACACGAAGGTGGGAGCCAACACTCAGACAGTAGACATAATGGAGCTATGGAAAGGCGTTCTGTTTTGTATCCATTTATTAAGAAGTCGACGTTTCGTATAGCTTGAAACATTTTCGAGGCTGAAATAGCGATTAAAATAAACAGTATTTGATTATAAAAGATAAGAGATATACACATTGCATACTTATTTACACCATATTAGCAGTTAAGATAACAGAACAAGGGGAAAAACAAAAAGCAGAGGCAAGAAGCACAAAACACCTACCCACAATGGTAGCGTAAAGCAGACTAACAAGAAATGCAGAACAGGAGGGGGAGAGTTGGGGGTGGGGGCCACAGACACAGAGGCCAAAAACAAGAGCAAACTATGAAATGAACAGTTGGGTTGATGCTGACTGGTGATTGAGGTTAGGGACAGTCAATTTGATCATTATGGATTCAAGCGTTGCCAGTTCCTCCATACTTTGTGTTCTTCCCACAATACTAAAGTCCTTGGCGTAAATCACCAGTCAGTATCAACCCAACTGTTCATTGCATAGTTTGCTCTTGTTTTCAGCCTCTGTGTCTGTGCTCCTCCGCGCCCTCTCTCTCCCCCTTCTGTTCTGCATTTCTTGTTAGTCTGCTTTACGCTACCATTGTGGGTAGGTGTTTTGTGCTTCTTGCCTCTGCTTTTGGTTTTTCCCCTTGTTCTGGTTTTTAACTGCTAATATGGTGTAAATAAGTATGCAATGTGTATATCTCTTATCTTTTATACGTAAATACTGTTTATTTTAATCGCTATTTCAGCCTGGAAAATGTATCAAGACACGAAACGGCTTCTTAATAAATAGATAAAAAACAGAATGCCTTTCCATAGCTCCATTATGTATGTATATATATATATATGTGTGTGTGTGTGTGTGTGTGTGTGTGTGACGCACCTTCTATGCTGGGATTTCCTCCTCACTCGCTGGAATTTCAAGATGGGTGTGAATCTCCCCGTGCTGTCGTGCGTGCTCTTTGCGGACTTTTTCGTTTTTCCTTCGGATTCTCTCTTTTTTTTTTTTTAGGAAAAGGTTAAGTCATTGTTTTTAACTTTCTTTCCTATATGCCTTTTATGAAGGTTTCATTATTTTGTTGCTTCCATTACTTTATATTTCTTGTAAAGTATGACAAAGATCTAGCCTTCTTTACCTGAACTTTATGACCCTTCTTGTGGTTATTACTTTTATTGTTTTTTTTTTTACTTTTATTTTGTTCTTGTAATGCTGTGTCATATTACTTTTACGATGGTTTTATTATCCCATTCATTCTCTTTGGAATGTCGTGTTATTTTAAATTCAGTGGAAACCTAAACGTCATCATCGTTTTAAAGGCTGAATAACATTATTGCCTTGTGGTTAACGTCCGGTCCAAACGGAAGGTCGGTTTCTGATGCCGCGTTGAAATTTCTGTCAGTTTTCGCTCTTCAGCTCAGACGTCTTCGTAAATCTTGGGAAATAAGATTGTATTCGATTTAGTTCCTCACTGAAACCTATTGCCGCTTGCACGTTAATACTAAGGTTTGGTGCAACTTCCATTAACTCTTACGTTAGGACGACATTACGTAGGGAGTGTCATTCCTTGCCCCGCACAAGAGGCATTTGTGAAAGTCTTTCCAGTGCGTTTACTTCCACATATCTCCACTAATCTCCAGTTTTCCGTCTCATATGTCTCATCCAAGTAGTTCTGGGTCGTCAAACTATTTTGGTGCCAATAGAGCCCACTTACACTATCACATCCCTTACCCCATAGGGTGGTTTTAAGTATACCTTAGTTTAACCAGACCACTGAGCTGATTAACAGCTCTCCTAGGGCTGGCCCGAAGGATTAGATTTATTTTACGTGGCTAAGAACCAATTGGTTACCTAGAAACGGGACCTACAGCTTATTGTGGAATCCAAACCACATTATAACTAGAAATGAATTTTTAACTCCAGAAATTAATTCCTCTAATTCTTCATCGGCCGGTCGGAGAATCGAACGCGGGTCCAGCAAAGTGCTAGCCCAGAACGATACCGACCCATCGAATGAGGAACTCCCATAGGGTGGTACAAAGGATTCATCGTTGTCTCATTTACCTGTGAAATTTCTGTATTATCCCTTAAGGTATTTTTTCTCACTCTATCTTGTCATCCCACTACTAATATTCCACCTAAAGCTTTATTCAAAAGTCCTCATAATCTTGAGATGTAGCTTCATTGTCGAACCATGATCTGTGTCTATTCAACTCTACAGATCGTACTAGACTAATCCAGTTCTTCATTGGATGGGTCGATATCGTACTCGGCTAGCACTCTCCTAGGCCCGCGTTCGATTCTCCGGCCGGCCGATGAAGAATTAGAGGAATTTATTTCTGGTGATAGAAATTCATTTCTCGGTATAATGTGGTTCGAATTCCACAATAAGCTGTAGGTCCCGTTGCTAGGTAACCTGTTGGTTCTTAGCCACGTAAAATAAGTCTAATCCTTCGGGCCATCCCTAGGAGAGCTGTTAATCAGCTCAATGGTCTGGTTAAACTAAGGTATACTTAACATTTTAACTTGACTAATCTTTAATCTTACTTTCGTATGCAGTTACATCGTGTTGATTTCCAAATGTCATTCAACTTACCAGCTGTACTGATTTGCCTTTTTTAATCTTTAACTTTACTGCATTCTAAGAGAACCTGTATTAGACACCATTGTTCCTAGATATTTAAAAGTCTCAACCTCATTAATCCTTTCTGCATTTAGTGTTATTTAATTCCTTTGAGCATTTATTTTTTATATTTTTCGTAAGTTCCATTTCTCGAGGTATTTAATATATTCAACTAAGTATGTAAATCTCGTGGCTTGCCGATTGAGATAACTTCATTTGCATATTTTAAGTCTGTCAACCTTCTATCGTTACCCCACTCTAAACCTTCTATTCCATTTCTGAACAGCAAAGGTTACATAACATTTCCCTGTAGCATCCCAAATGTTTAATGCAAATTTACTTGACAAGACTCCATCAACATTAACTTTGCATCTGCTTAATTCATAGATACTTTCAATGAGCTTTCCATATTTAACAGGAATATTATAGTGACATACGACCTTTTCATTATATTGGGCTGTGAACCCTGGCAGTGCCTTAACGTAATCAGCAGACACCATCAGAAGATGATTTTTACATTCTGCGCGCTGCTGCACAGCATTTCTTAACATAAATATTAGACCTGTGCAACTCCTGCCTTTTCAAAAACTAGTATGTTCATCTGTAAGTTTTTTACCAGTTTCTTTCCTCGCATATGAGAAAAGTATACTGAATATTTCCACTACGAAAGACTTAAGTGCAATGCCTCAATAGTTACCACGTTAAGTCCAGTCACCTTTGGTACCTTAGCTATGACTTCCAATTCGAAATCCTTTCATATCTTATAAAAGGTTCCAGTTAGTTACGAGGTTTCATTCCATTTTCTTCTGAATTCATCCCTGCGATGATTCCATCATAGCCCGGCGCTTTCCATCTTCTGAGTTAAATTTATTTGTTTATATACTTATGTTTTTAGTAACGGGAGGAACATTAATAATGATTTTGATTTCAATCGTATTTCTTGTAATAGCATTATGGCTAGGATTTCGTATTTAATTCATAACCGATTTGAAACTCTTTGCGTCTTGCTGTTTCCGGACAAATCCAGTCATAAACCTTGCCTAAGGCGTTAGGTGCGACAGAAAAAACGAGAGGCCTTTGATGGCCTCTAGGATACAGGTTTTCAGTGGGCATGGGAGCAAATGTCTTCAGTAGACACCGAAATAGAAGGCCGCAGTGACTGTCACAGTAAATTATTTTGGTGACGACTTAAACTAAATCCTACACTTACCATTAAAACGAAGGTCTGTAATGCCCATCATAAAGCAAGTACGTTTGTCGCACTTAGTGTCCAATGAACTCTCTCTCTCTCTCTCTCTCTCTCTCTCTCTCTCTCTCTCTCTCTCTCTCTCTCTCTAAAACACTGCTGTGCCCTTTTCGCTCACCTTGGACAGAGGCGTGTGGACCACCCCGTCCGTAAAAGAAAAATTTGTGTATGTAAAGAAATTTTGTTTTTTAACAGCTATGCATTTTTTGAACGATGAAGTTATCATGTCACCATATGTATTTGTGCGTGTAGGTCCATGTTAAATATGCAGACAGAGCTTAGACCTAATCCAGATAACCTTCATGATCAAAATCGTCCTGATTATTATTGACGAAGGCGCTCATGTTCTACTTCGGATGTCTAACCTCGACACTCTAATGAAAGGTTGCCATTAAAAAAAAATATTCATGAATAAAAGAACATCTGCTTTATGAAATCTTGAGTCATCTGTAGAAAGTTGTAATAATAGATATCAATTAAAGTTATTGCTGGTCATGTATATAAATTAACACTGAAGTGAAGGTCATGGTTTTTATGAATTCAGTACTTGCATATACAAGATCATTAGTATGACTTTGCACACACACACATATGTATACATATATACATATACCTGTGTGTGTTAATTACAATGAAGACGAAGGCATATAGATAAAAAAGAGAAAGGCGTAGAAAGACAGAAATAAATTTTATTGAACTTAAAACGAGAAAATGTAAGAAAAAAAGATGAGAAAGTTTAAAGTTCACATTTAATCAGATATGCTGATGAAGACTGTCTCAGCTATGAGGGATAGTGAATAACAGTGCATTAAAGATTGCAAGTAGGCTTTATACAGCATTTATATACATATACATATGTATATATGTATGTATGTATGTATGTATATATATATATATATATATATATATATATATATATATATATATATATATATATATATATATATATATATATATATATATATATATATATGCCACAAGTAAGGGAGGTTGGCTCAGGGCTTGAAGACGACAAGTCTGAATTTTACGTGGAGTTTATTACCCCTGGATTACCGTTGTTGCACGTTTGCTTTCCCCAAAAAATTATGGTTTATTATTACATTTATTTTATTATTATTATTATTATTATTATTATTATTATTATTATTATTATTATTATTATTATTACATAAAATGTAAGCATTCATATAGAACAAGCTGAAATAGGCCACTAATGTACAAGCAAGCTTCTGCTGATGTGAAAAAGAAATATGACTAGAAGTACTGTATTTTTTTGGATCACAGATACTCTGGGCGAACACGAAGCTTATGGAGTTTTGTAACGCGCCTCAGGATAAGGCCTTGATGATGTCAAGCGAGCACTTTTTCTAAGGTAATTATGTCAGCATCCTTGAAAATTGTGCACCAAATATCCAATATTCCCGACAAAATCGAAGTTACGCATATTCTTGCTTGTATGACGTCGCAGGAACGTGTCAATTTTGCACTAATATGGCAAAGTGTACTCGCTACTCGTGCGGCTATACCGCCGTTCTTTGCTGATGATACGACCTCTTACGAGACTTGAGCGAAATTTCTGTTATCTCAGAGGACATTTTCAGTTGGTATCCCTTTCGTTTAGTGACTAGGAAGTGTCAGGGGCCATCTGTGGTGATGCTGCAACTGAAACATACAAACCGTGAAGGGAGTTCGAAGGTCCATTCTCAGCTGATCCCCAGTCGTTATGTGTTTGACAGTTGTCATGTACCAACTATGAGTAGCTTGCCATAAGTCAGAAGCTGCCGCGATAGGTCCGAAATGGCCGTGGTTCCATTTCTAGCCAGTAGCTAATTTTCTTATATACAGAGACATGGATTCTAACGCCTGATCACCAGTGGGTTGCCAAGGCCTGTTGAAACCTTTATACTTCTTGGGTGTGGCCATAATCATCCAAGTCCTTTTCTAGCTTTAGGACAAACAAAATGATGTGGTAGGAAAACGATTGGGGTTTGACTCCATAGGTAACGATGGACTCGGTCTCTCGATTGAAGGAGTTTTATACGAGTCAGACAAATCGGATTCAGAATATAAATGTTGTGCTGCTGTTATTTGTCTCCGAATGCAATTCAGAAAGGCATCTTGATCGACATTTCATGCCTGCACAGACCCAGGGAACGCCCTTTCGAATACAGAGATTAGTACTGTATGACATAAAAATTTCAAATCTATTCTTGCTTTCCTTGGTTAAGGCTCTGAATTAGAAGGTTTACCACTATAGGTGATTGTTTCTGCTCACTTACATGCACAAAATACTTGTTTTTCGTTAACTATATCGTACATTTTACCTAAAGTAAAATTCTTTACCAAGAGCAATTTAGCATTCCCATAACCAAACTCCCTAACTTCTATATTTTTATTTTTAATTGTATTGAGTTTGCACCATCTTTCCGTTAATTTTATGTAACACTTCTGGGTTCTAACAAGTCAGGTTTTGTCAGAAAGGAGATTCGAGAAAGACGAAAAGCAATAATGGTTCCATTGACATGCACTGCATATTCTGTCTGTGTCCCGTAACACTCATTTTAGAGAAGCCCCTTGTGAATGCTTGATCAGAGATTTTTTCTTTTACGTCGGCAGTTCCTTACTGGAATTTAGGTTAGACTGCTGGACATGTTTCATAACTCCAAGTAATAACGAGTTTGATTTTGTCCTACTTTTCAATGATAGATTATTATTATTATTATTATTATTATTATTATTATTATTATTATTATTATTATTATTATTATTATTGTATGTAATCAACGGATAGGTTTGCTGAAAACAAATGGGTGTTACAGACTAATACACACACAAACAAAGCCACTCCAACATCTTCTAAAAACATAACAGACACCTCACACGTCTTGAACTGTCGACCTAACCGCTCAACTCTCCTCGCTGCTGGGAGAAAGGGAGCTGGGGTTTTGGTACGATACATGTACACACACGCTACCGGGGTGTAAGTGATGTCAGGCAGGGCAGCCGATCGAGGCTACGGTCTACCCCAACGCCAAATCAAAGTCCTTCAAAAGAAGGCATCGTGCTTACCCCATATAAAAAATAGGAAAAAGCACGTTAAACGTACAAGAAGAAGAAGATTAATGTAGAAGTAAACTTCCAGAGAGTGGACTGCCCATAACTGAAAGAAGAGAAGGACTGAGCAAATGAGACAGTGATAATGAAATAAAGATGACATAGTCACACTCTGATTAATACAGAAAAAATCCTTAAAGTAAAGTAGCACTGCAAGTTCTGAGATTTACGACTACCAACATTTTTATCAAAGGCTTTTTTTCTGAAGAGGGTTTATGGTGTGCCCACTACAACAACTTGTGTGTTTCTGTGCGACAAACATATAAACTGTGTTGCCATGTCATGCCAGCAGTCAAGTATTTGACCCAGGCAAAATTTTAAAAAGTCCCCATGGCACAATCTGGCATTTACCATAGTTCCTCTATTTTTTCTATTTTTACTTTTTTATGTCGTAAGGAACAACGACTTAAATGAAACTGGTCTTTGGCTTTTGTGATACGTCAGCGATTAGGCAAGCGTTAATCAGTGTTAGGTTAGGTTAGGTTGCAGCGTTTTGTATTAGATGTCTCACATTTCAATCAATATGCCATTATATGGAAGCATAATTGACTAAGCAGTATTATCACTTACTACCGTGCGTGGGGTCGAATCTCACTACAGAAGAAAGGAGCATCTTCATTCATTTCTCTTTTGGATTCAAGGCTTCTAATGATGTGCTTATCCAAAAAGTCGGAGGAACTCGAGAAATTAAGAGGTTGTTGGGGCTATGAGTAATGCCAGCCATAAAGTTTATAATTTTGACATGACAGGGTATGAAAATCGTTATGGCAGAGAGAATATCAGATTCTGTATGCAAGTTTTATCTTGCCTTATTTCCAAACATAGTTGCTGTAAATAATATTCCTTAGTCATGATGAAATACTAGCAGATTTCTCTAGAAGCTTCTCTGATCCCAGTGGGTCCTTCGCTAGTTGTGTTCTAATGCAAATTAAGACTGTTGGGACTGAGCAAGGTACGAGAGGCAGTCTCACTACAGTTCATTTGAATATGGCCGGGGGAGAGGGGGTGGCGGTAGGCGCAGGGGGGGGGGTGTGATTCTGGGGGGGGGGGCGTTGTAATGGGTGGAAGGCGTGTGTTAGATGTTCCAGGCGGAAAGGACGCAAACAATCACCTCCAATTCAACTCAACCTCAACCCCTCCCAAAAAAAAAAAAAAATAAATAAATAATAAGTAACTCAGATCGTCGCCCTGGATTCCATAAATTGAAAGGATGCCAGGAGTCCTGTCCTCAGAAACAATCCCGGCGCCCATGGAATCCACGGACCAATTTCACAGGATACTTCCGCCTTTGAAACAATGAGGACGTGAGTGGGGTATCATTATGGACACTTCGAACAGCACAGTATCAGTTTGATTGACGTTTTCCATCGCTGTTCCCGTAATCAACTTCGAGGTTAAACTTACATTTAAAAAGTAATACTGAGACAGAACATATTAATATGAGCATAATTAAAATTTTAAAAAGAATTCTACTCAACTTTTACCTCGGCACATCAGGCAGTCTACAGTACTTAGAAACTACAGATTGGGAGAGTCATACATTTCGATAGAGAAGGAGTGAAAAACGAAATGAAGAAATGTTTGGAGATACAATGAAAATAGTGAAGAGGAAGAAAAGGGAACTGCACCCGTGTGTACAGTAGGTAGAGAGAGAGAGAGAGAGAGTTAGAGAAACAGAGAAAAGGGGGTTATGAAGGGAGAGAAATGTATTGAACGAAAGAAATTTGTATACAGAGATAATGAAGTTAGTGAAAAACAGCGGCCGGATTAGTTCAGGATCAAACAAAGCGAGAAGTACACCAAGGGAAGGAAGGAAGGAAAAAAAAAATAAAGGTCAGGTTTTACTTCCGAAGAGAACGAGTTTACCCTTCCGATGTCAACAAGGACAGAGCATTTCTCTCTCTCTCTCTCTCTCTCTCTCTCTCTTCCAGAGATTAATCCAAAGTCGGAAGTGAGAACAAGAACTCAGATCTGGGACCATCCTTGTGAGAAAACAAAGGTGAATTCTTGGGATGTTGTTACTTCTGGGCAGGGAATGGTGTCGCCTCAAGTGTTTGAGATTTGGTCCCCTCTCTCTCTTACAAACACACACACACACACACTCATTTACACATTTGTATTTCTATTTCTTACAGGTTACTAAATCAGGATATATATATATATATAGATATAGATATAGATATACTTTCATCTTTCCTTATATGCCTAGAGAGAATAACTAGTATACTGAATGAGTGACTAACCGCCCTTGTCCACCCTGCTTTTCAACCCACGGCAGTCGACAGAAAAAACAGGAACCTAATTTCCTGATTAGGTCACCTTAGGCCCAGTGGGTTTCAACCGAAAAGTGTCCATATCACTCCATTCTTGCAAGGGATTCTGACCCTCCATTAGTGAGGTAATTGTCTTAACCAATATATATATATATATATATATATATATATATATATATATATATATATATATATATATATATATATATATATATATACACAGTATATATATGAATGAATTTTTATCACATCACCGTGATTCGTATACAAGCATTAAGCTACAAACGTCCTTTAATATCAATTCACTCTACCTCGGGAATAATATATTTTCATATATGTTTTTGAAGGGAATTTTTTGATGATAAGCTCAACAAAAAAATTCCCTTCTGCAACATATATGAAAATATATTATTCCTGAGGTAGAGTGAATTGATATTAAAGGACGTTTGTAGCTTAAGTTTGTAATATATATATATATATATATATATATATATATATATATATATATATATATATATATATATATATATATACATACACGTATATACTATAGATATTATATAGTTATGTTTTGGGAAGAAAAGGGAGATTGAGTTAAAAAGGGTGCTTTCTGGAGAGTGAATGTGAGCATAGCTGGATTTTTAGATCTTGGAGGGTCACTTCTTTTAGGTGATTTAAATGCAAAGGTAGTTGGCAGAAAAAGTTGATGTCGTTGGTAGGCTTGTGGCAAAGTATTTATAAAGACGCCCGATAGTTGGAAATGCATGGCCAGAGAAAGTGGTGAGGAAAGTAGTTAATTAGATTGCAATGGGAGATCAATTGTTCAATGTCATAGTAAAAGGAAGAGTGGCTGGAGGTATGTCTGAGCATTATTTGACCGAAGTGAAAACTAGAATTGATAGAAGTTCTAAGGTCGAAGGAAAGTAGTGAAAATGCCGCCGTAAAGGTAATTAAGATATTTGAGTTTGATAAGAAAGAAATGAGAGTAGCATTTAAGAAGGACATGTATAAAAAATGGGGTAGGGTTGAATGCAAAGAAGTGAATGGAGTGTATGAGGAAGATGCCAAACTCCAGCCATAGATTCAGCAAGGAAAGTTTGTTGTTTTCGAAGGTTAGGAATACTGATAAAAACGGTAAATGTTAGGATGAGAAAATGAGAGTTTAGAGAAAAAAAAAACATATTATTTGATGAGAAATTACAAAGCAGTAGTTAAGAGCCTGGTGAGGAAGAAAAATTACAAATAATAAAAACAGAGATATGAATGTGGCAAAGTACTTTAGGGAGAATAGGAGTTTATTTGATAGGGAAGCAAATGCAAAGAGGATGATTAGCACATGGATCTCAAAATAAAATATGCATGGGAGATATTGTCTGTAGTCTTTAGTCAACGGAAGTAGTATTTTTAAGATTTGTTGAATGACAAAGGTAGAAGAGAGGCAGAGATGATGATGTAAGAGTGGGAGGGGTTGGTGTAAGTCAGAGAGCACTTAGGGAGGTTATTATTGAGGATGGAAGGAGGACAGTTAAGATGCTGAAGGATGGGAAGCTCCCATAAGTAGATGAGGTTTTTAGGTAGATGCTGCGGTACAGTGGAGAAAGTGTTTGAGTGTCTACTCTATGTGAATTAAGGTGTACCATGTCTTGTTCAGGAAGCGGTTCCAAAGGAACTGACAAGAAGAATAATTGTCCCATGGTATAAGAGTGAAGTTGATAGAGGAAACTAGAGAACAGATGATTGACAAAAGAACAGGAAGAGGGTGTGTGGCTCGAAGAAAATGTGGTATGTTATATACATGGTCTAGTTTTTGTGATGGGAGGGAAGCGTGAAGTTAGAACAAGTAGGCAGGGGCGTGACTGATTTGGTTCAAAAGTGGGTCAGAGACAACGATGTTTTCTAGCTGTGTGATATCTTTATGGATAGAGCGATGCAAGAAGTCAGAGAAAAGGCCGTGGGGTTTGGGTCAAAGTTGTGGAATAATGAAATTGGTCATAAGTGGAGTGTGGAAAGTTTGATGGTTGCAGATTCATTGAGGATAGTAAAGAGAAACAGCAGAAACCTGTGAAAGAGTTTATTTATTGCTGATTTGAGAAAATAAATGGAAACTACAGAAACTAGTAAGAGTCTAAAAGAGTTTGCAAAAGGAAAAATTTCAAAGTATATGTGAGGAAGAATATTTCCATGAAAGTAAATGGAAAATAGGAAGACAGGGCAATGAATGTTAATATGGATGTAGTAAGAACGGAAGCAGCTGACATATTTAATAATTTTTTTGCAGTTATAACAGATAATGGTACAGTGAGAGATAGGACAATTAATTAACTGCATTAAGTTAAAATTAATGGATATAGTATTATTATTTTTTTTCTATCACAATCATCCTATTCGACTGGGTGGTTTTTAGTGTTGGGTTCCGGGTCGCATCCTGTCTCCTTAGGAGTCCATCACTTTTCTCACTATGTGCGCTGTTTCTAGTAGCACACTCTTCTGCATGAGTCCTGGAGCTGCTTCGATATCTAGTTTTTCTATATTCCTTTTCAGAGATCTTGGGATCGTGCCTAGTGTTCCTATGAATATGGGTACAGTTTTCACTGGCATATCCCATATCCTTCTTACTTCTATTTTCTGGTCTTGATACTTATCAATTTTTTCTCTTTCTCTCTCATCTATTTTGGTGTCCCATGGTATTGCGACCTCAATGAGTGACACTTTCTTCTTGATTTTGTCAATCAACGTCACGTCTTGTCTGTTGTCAGGAATCACCCTATCTGTTCTGGTACCATGGTCCCGGAGGATCTTTGCGTGATCGTTTTCTATCACTCTCTCAGGTTGGTGTTCATACCACTTATTTCTGCAACCTAGCTGGTGTTTCTTGCACAGGCTCCAGTGGAGGGCTTTTGCTACTGAATCATGCCTCTTTTTGTACTGGTTCTGTGCAAGCGCCAGACATTCGCTT
This sequence comes from Macrobrachium rosenbergii, assembly GCF_040412425.1. NCBI lineage: Eukaryota > Metazoa > Arthropoda > Malacostraca > Decapoda > Palaemonidae > Macrobrachium > Macrobrachium rosenbergii. The sequence goes on along the minus strand of NC_089770.1, from coordinate 21,783,001 downwards.
GCTATGTGGTTTATGGTCTCGTCTTTCATATTGCACTTCCTGCATATGGGTGAGATGTTATTTCCATCTATTGTTCTTTGGACATATCTGGTTCTTAGGGCCTGATCTTGTGCCGCTGTTAGGATTCTTTCTGTTTCCTTCTTGAGTTCTCCCCTCTGTAGCCATTGCCATGTTTCATCGCTGGCCAGTTCTTTTGTCTGTCTCATGTGCTGTCTGTGCATTGGTTTGTTGTGCTATTCCTCTGTTCTGTTTTTCATTCTCCTGTCTCTGTGTATTTCTGGGTCTTCGTTTACTTTTATCAGTCCTTCTTCCCATGCACTCCTTAGCCACTCGTCTTCACTGGTTTTCAGATATTGCCCCAGTGCTCTGCTCTCGATGTTGACGCAGTCCTCTATGCTTAGTAGCCCTCTCCCCCCTTCCTTTCGTGTTATGTATAGTCTGTTTGTCTTTGCTCTTGGGTGTAGTGCTTTGTGCATTGTCATGTGTTGACTAGTTTTCTGGTTTGTGCTGTGGAGTTCAGCCTTTGTCCACTCCACTACTCCTGCGCTGTATCTGATTACTGGTACTGCCCATGTGTTTATGGCATTTGTCATGTTTCCGGCGTTGAGTTTTGATTTGAGTATCGCCTTAAGTCTCTGCATATATTCTTTCCAGATCGTGTCCTTCATCTCTTGGTGTTTCATATCCTCTCCTTCTATCATTCCCAGGTATTTGTATCCTGTCTCATCTATGTGTTTAATTGCTATTCCCGTCTGGTAGCTTTATCGCTTCAGTCCTTGATACTTTGCCTTTCTGTATGTTGACCAAGATGCATTTTTCTATTCCAAACTCCATCCTGATGTCCCCAGATACAATCCTTACAGTCTGGATTAGGGTATCTATTTCCTTGATGCTCTTACCATACAGCTGGATGTCGTCCATGAACATCAGATGGTTAATTCTTGAGTTGGTACCCAGTATTATTATTATTATTATTATTATTATTATTATTGAAAGTGATCATTGCATCAGCTGCATTCAGCTTATATAGCATTTTCTCCATTTTTCTAATAACTGCCTTTTCTTGGTTACTGCATTGCTAGTAGCTCTCTGATACTTGTCATTTCTGGAGAGGGAAATAGTTGTGAATCAGGATATAATATATTTCTGGCTTATACAGTGCAATGCGGTAACCAAGAAAAGGCAGTTTATATAGAGAAAACTCTATATAAACTGAATGCAGCTGACACAGCAATCATCACTTTCACTCAAACCTGTTTGAAAGAGGTCTACTATCCATAGGCCTATATATTATTATTATTGTTATTATTATGGAAATCCACTCTGAGGAAATCCATATGACACAGGGGTCTCCTACCCTCCTGATCCCCTACCATACCCCGTCCCCCACCAAAGGCGATTGTGTATACCAAGCATGTAGTGAAGTGTTGTTGCCAAACTGCCTGATAATTAATTCCAAACCACATTTAAACCATCTTTATAACCAAATGCGTCACCGTAACATTACAAAGCAGTTTTCATAACGAACTCAGAAGCGAAGAAGGAACGAAAGAATTAATGAAGAAAATTGCATTTGAACAAATAAAAACATCCGGAAATACCTGTACATCTTTCACGTTGGGCTTAGTCAATAGATACCATGCATGTGCAGATGGCGAAGTCCTTTCTTCCATCTTGGTTCTGCTTACAGAAATTATCGAAATCATATCTCTATTTTTAGAAATTATTGATATAGGTTTTCAATATTGATTTTATCGAGGTAATTAACAATTATATTGATAATTATCATAGATTATGATTAAAATTAGCGTAAATTCTGATAAAAAAAATTGATGTTATAGGGGATTTATTGTTTCAGGTTAATCATACGTCTGACAGCGCCTGGAAGAAAAACTGGATTGTTCAGGTGAAAAGTGACCATTAACCCATAAAGCACCTGAAGGAAAACCTGACAGAATTGGTAAAAACAAAAATTTCATTCTATTTGTCTGTGTTTGATGTCTGTCACTTGGGTATGGGTTTGATTTCGAGTTATAATCTTCCTGGAGTCACATAGGGGCCACGTGCCAAATTTTGTCTGGGTCTGTCAAGCACTTTGGAATTCTATTGTGTCCAAACATACAAATGTTCACTTTTATATATTTATAGATATACTGTATAACCAGAGTATATGGCCACAAAGAAAGTGAAACAATGGAGAACAAAATCTCTAACCTTTATTTTAAGGCATTTTTCACCAAACTCCACACAATAAAACAAAGCAATATAACCATTTTATTGGATACAAAGGTCACTCACTGCATTTTGATTAGCTCTTTCAGAGGGCTAATCCAAATATGATGATCTTGTATGCATTAAAATGAGTTTATATCCCATTGACCTTGATTATTGCTTATAAAACCATGCCTTCTTTGTGATCTTTTATTCCATTGTGGTTTGCCTGAAAATGCCTTAAGGTAAAGGCAAACGATCTTACACTCCGTTGTTTCACTTTTCTCGTGGCCTTATACTCTGTTTACATTTTACAGTATGTTATCCCGTGGTAGAAGTGATATATATTATGTATGTATGGTTATATATATATATATATATATATATATATATATATATATATATATATATATATATATATATATATATATATAAACATACATATGCCATATCTATCTACCTGTCTACCTATATATATATATATATATATCTATATATATATATATATATATATATATATATATATATATATATATATATATATATGTATACATAGATAGATAGATATAGATATAATATGTATATATATATATATATATATATATATATATATATATATATATATATATATATATATATATATATAGACAGACAGGTAGATAGATAGATATGCATGTATGTTTGTGTATAATTTTATATACAAGCTGTTCACATGGTTTTTATTGTGTTAGGATATAAACAACACATCGAAGACATGTGTAGCATGACCATTCACACTTACAAACAGTGTTACAACACTATTACCGTGTCGGTTTGAGACACTTTTTCTTCTTCCTCTCCTCGTGCTTCTTCTCTTTCTTCTTCTTCATCTTCTTCTTCTTCGTTTTCTGTGCGGCTCTCTGAGCTGAAGAAGGTCAGGCCTGGTGTGACACTGACCTCTAAAAATAGATCTAAAAAAAAAAGTGGTATGGTTGCGGTCGGGGAGCGTGGCTCTGGTGGAGATTAATTTCAGATATTAACGGAATGAAAGAGAAAGTGGTGAGTGCAATGTGTTTCCTTCCTTAAGGATACTGGTACTTGGTTGTTTATTTAATTTTTCCTTTGTTATGATCGTTTATTCCCAAGCACTTGTCCAGCCCACCTCGCGTCCTTAACAAATCCAAATCTAAATCTGAATGAATCAAGAAAAAGAGAAGTGAAGGAGAAACAGGTGTCCTTGCTCTTTACATATATACATATATATATATATATATATATATATATATATATATATATATATATATATATATATATATATATATATATATATATATATATATATATATATATGTATATATATATGTATATATGTACATATATATATATATATATATATATATATATATATATATATATATATATATATATATATATATATATAATCTAAATATTCCTTGAATATTCGAAAGCTACCAGTCCGAAATCACTCGGCCGGAGCTTAATCCGGATCTGATATCAGGAAGTTCGTTTATTAATAACTTGGCCTCGGTCAATCCAACAAATAGCCTTACAGGAGTTGACGGACATCTTGACCGTATACGGAGAAAACACGGCCTGTTCGAAGCACCAAAGGGGAAGTACTCTCTCTCTCTCTCTCTCTCTCTCTCTCTCTCTCTCTCTCTCTCTCTCTCTCTCTCTCTCTCTCATCGAGTCAGCGGAATGAGTTTTTGTTGAAATAGGTTGGCAGTATTGGTGGCCAAGGTCAGCCGGTGGTATTGTTGCCCTATTAAATGTGGAAGCGATTCTCTCTCTCTCTCTCTCTCTCTCTCTCTCTCTCTCTCTCTCTCTCTCTCTCTCTTTATCAGTGCAGTTTCTACCAGTGATAGTTACGGAATTTTATAAAATTCAGTAACTATCATTCATGTAACTATTATTCCAAGTGTAATTCATGCTTTTAGAAATACACTCATTTATAGACACACTCGAATACAGATACGGAGACGCTAATGCGAACATGCATACACACACTCTCTCTCTCTCTCTCTCCCTCCTTCTTTCTTGCAAGAGTGGAAGGGTTATTGTGAATTTGAAAATTCATGTCGAAGTGACACTTGAAAATGAGAAGATGGACTTCAGGAACTGAAGAATGGAAAGACACCAGGAATTGATAATTTTACCTGCGAGATTGCTGCTGTAAAAGTTTTGAAAGTGTGTTTAAATAACTGCCAACGGTGTGTAAGGTGCGCCTTAATGAGGGAAAGGTTCCAAACAAATGGATGAGAGAAATAATGGTATCTATCTCTGTATAAGGCAGCTGTTAAGAGTTACTTAATGCAGTGGGCTCGGTGTGAGGTAAGATTTTGACTGAAGAAGTAAGACAGATGACAGAAGGAAGATGGAAGGGGTTTTGTGAATCAAGGGTTTATTGTGAAGAAGTTGTGTAGGAAGTTTGATATTAAATGGAAAAAGCTGTATGTTTCACAAAGGGACGTAGTAAGAACTAGTGGTGAAGATGCGTGATTGAGGTCCTAAAGATGGATTGTGTAGAGGCTGTGTGTCTGAGAGAAATTGAGAGTCTTTTTGCTGAAAGTAAAGTGTGAGTTAAATACATAAACAGAAGAGTGATTGGTTTGGAGTGAAGGCAGGT
>NC_089770.1:21735664-21773164 GCF_040412425.1 Macrobrachium rosenbergii | reverse complement strand
ACACCAGTACCGTGGGTCCCCTGCACTGGCGCATACAGCTCAAGGGTAAATTACAGTTTAGCTGCAGCTGACGGGCAAAGTGTTACCCTAAACTCATGCAAAGCAAGCAAAGCAACACTGAAAAACGTCAAATGCCACAGGCTACCTCAAGTGCACACTAACCGTTGCTTGCGATCGGGGCGAAGAAACGAAAACGGTAAACAAATCCGCCATCTTGGGTTACATAACCACTAGGGAGCCATATGTTCAGCAGGGGGGGGAAGGTGGGGTACTGCACAAACGGTACAAGTTGATAAAGTGACGTAGGACTGTTATGTAGAAACATGGCGGTAAATGACAGTTACCCAAAAAATAATAACGCTCCTACATGAAAAGCACTAAAACCTAATAACACCAAAACATGGTGACCTAATTACCTAATAATAAAGAAGGATAGTTTAGAAACCTTACCTTAAAGGGATGGAGGGTACAATTCAGCCGCCGCCTTTACGAACGCGTGGAGCCTCTCATAAGCTCTCCAGCGATCAGATACAACAGTTGTCCCCGGTACAATGTAGACCTTATAACTAAGGTAGCAATTGACACAGGTAAGTGGCAAATTGCCCTTGGTTACAGGCTCAGAGGAGCGGGAGGTTCCGGGGGTGACGTCCACCATAGTGCTGGGTTGAAGAGTGAGTGAACTGTGGCGGTGAACTGCACCGGAACAGGGTAGGAAGGAAGTTTGGGGGGCTAAAAGTGTATTTCTGCTTTCAGTTTTGGGGTTGTGGAACCAGCCGCGCCGCTTTATCCGCATTTTTTAAAATAATCTGGCAGGCTCGTATGCTCTGGCAAGCGGTAATATTGCGCTGCGCGCGCCAACCACAGGGCTTACAAAACATGTAAAAAAAAGGTTTCTGTTAACTCACTGAGAGAAAGTGGTAGCGAAACGTCCTGTAAGACCCTTCTCCTCCTACCCCATATACATGCTTCAGGTGTCTGCCGACAAATGTAAAGTAATTTTGTAAGTTATTTATGGTAAAATCATGTTGCGAAGAGACGTCAATATATTTGTGAATGGAAAAGTACTGGAAGAAGGTTGTAGGCACAAGCTACAACGAATAGGAAACGGTTATAAAACAGTTGAGCAAAAGGAATACATGTAACTGAGTTTATGTATCCCCCAAATTCTCCACCTGGGTGAAACGTAATGTTGGGGTAACGTTGCAGCGTGATTGGTTGGGTACAGCCACCCGCCAAAAACCCACCAACTACTCTCTCAGTTGGAGGCATTGGATGAACCGAAAGCTCCCCTGTAAGACCGCGCATGCGTGACATGGCCTGGAATCAGCAGTAGTAGTGGTATGTGAAAAGTGCCTTTGTAACGGCTCGCACTGTCCATTTATTCCCCCTTATTTTTACGCTTGTTTTTCGTGTTCCAAGTGACATATATAACTGGAAATACAACAATAAATTGCCCAAACCTTTTCCCAAGTTATTTACCCCACCCAGAACCCCGGATTCCCAACGGGTCCCCCTCACCATGAGCTATTCTCGAAAGTGTTTTTACCCACCCAGGACCCAGATTCCCAACCGGTCCCCCTTACCGTCGGCTACAGTTCTAAGGTAATTTACAGCTTAATTACAGCCGAGCGACAAAATATTACTTTAAATTCTTGTTCAGCAAGTAAAGTTCTATAGAAAAATGTCAACTGCCATAACCTAGCCCACCGCGGACAGCCGGCTTAGATCTACCCATAGCTTTAATGACCAATGTATAATTTTACTAAGTTTACCTTGTTGTCACACCCTTGCCCATGATCCCCGTGTTTAGAACCAACCCCCACTGGAATGTGTTCAAACAGTTATTTTGTGATATTAAGTATTTTCATTTTAAGTGTTTTAAGGTAACTTACGAGCACAACATAATTCCAATAGCCAGGTGTGACATTAAAAAGTAAAATAGGCCTAATACCATTTTTACAACACTTCGTATTTTATTAATTTCTAACCATTGGTGTCGGTGCAAATCTCAATTTTTTGCCTTAGCCAGGTATCATATGTAATAATAATTATGTTTGGTGCACCAGTACGAAACATAAATTTTTAGGGTGGAACCAAATGAGTGAATTGCACTGACATGCAAGGCCAGAAATGCTTCACCCACAAGATAAGCAACAAAAAAAAAAAAAAAAAAAAAAAAATGTTCAATGTCTGTAAGGTATTATTACAGTTTCGGTCAGTTTCGGATATGTATTATTTTTTACTTATCATTCATTTTTTAGATGATTCATACGAAAAACTTACTGGAATCTTGCACAAATTAATGGTTACGGAGATATTTGCCGATGAATATTGTTCCTTATTGTTATCCCATCAAAGTACGAGTTACAAGGTAAGATAATACCCAGCCCCCTCCATAGCTAACACGGCAAAATTGTAACCAGTCAACACCCCAAGGTTACGTGGTGTTATTTTTTAGGTAAAATTACAGTTTCGGTGTTGACAGGTTACAATTTTGCCTTCTTAGCTAAGGGGGGGGGGTTGGTATTGTCTTACCTTGTAACTCGTACTTTGATGGGATAACAATAAGGAACAATATTCATCGGCAAATATCTCCGTAACCATTTATTTGCGCAAGATTCAAGTAAGTTTTTCGTATGAATCATCTGAAAAATAAACGATAAGTAAAAAAAATAATACATATCCGTATTTGACCGAAATTGTAATAATACCGTCTGTAATTGGTATCAGTTACCAAACGCATTATATAGGAGACAGATGTCATGAGGCCAATTGCAGGATGCATCCTAACCTTAACCTTGCAACTTTAACCTAACAGGGTTACCCACTTAACCTGACCTTGAGTGCCACAGCCTAAGTCACAGTAATATACAGGGACACATCCAAGCCTTATACCTACTTTTCCTAACTTGAGTGTGGTGGAGGCCCTTACCTGTTCCCCTCTCCCCTCCTTCAGTGAAAGATTGCCTTGAAATCATGTGGCTTCACCATTGAATTTTCTAGCAAATGTTGAAGTGTTCTCGAACTAATGGAGCCTTTTTACTCCTCTTTTTCTCATTATTGCTTCAACCTCTTGTAGATAATAGTATCTGCTTTCTCTCATCTTGCTCACCAACGTTGTTATCTAGACACTTGTCAGTGGGCTAAATAGGTTGGTGTGAAAATATCCACTCTCATCAAAATTGGTTTTGTAGAATTAGAAAAAAGACACCATGGTTGCAACTGTTGATTGTATTGGACACCAATAGTAGCGTTGGATTGGCCATTTGGTAATACATGGATTTACAGTACTGCAATAGCCTTGGTATCATGCAGTGTCATGGGTGGAATTACTTATAGGGATGGGCTTGTAGAATATATTTTGTTACAGTTTTGGGATTGCATTAATGCATTAAACTGGGAGAAGTTGGAACCTATGCCCAAGCAGCAGTCAAAGGTCATGACCGGTGTTAGTAGATAATAGGAGCACTGAGTTTCATGTTAGACACATGTCAGTGAGTGTAGGGAGGTGACCGTGCAGTTCCTATTGCAACAAGAACAACCTATGGAAATGCATGCTATGCTGTTGCATGCTGCTAGGTAACCAATTGGTTCTTAGCCATGTAAAAATAAATCTAATCCTTTGGGCCAGCCCTAGGAGAGCTGTTAATCAGCTCAGTGGTCTGGTTAAACTAAGATATACCTAGCTGTAGGCATTCCAAGATCATGTGATGGGCCACTCTGTAGTGCTGATGAGCAATAACAGAGTCATAATGGTATATATGTCAACAAAAGAGGTCTCCCTTCATGCCCTGGCTGTTGGCGATGCAAGTGCACAAGTGGATGATTTGTCAAGTAATACATGTACAGTTCTGCTGTGTGCCTGTTGTGGATACATTTGGAAGTGAAGTGGATAAACAAGCAAAAGCTTTAGAACATTGATACTCACAAATTAAAAGCAGAATGGAGGTCACAAATGAAATGTTGTCTTGGATGTACAGCAATGTACCTACCGTAGATGGGAAACATGCATAAGGCTCTCTCTTTCTCTCCCTCTCTCTCTCATTTTTTATGGCTGGTCAACCAACGATACTGTGAGGATTGTCTAGTCCACTTGACTGTGAGGCACCTGTTGTGCAAGTCCCAAGTCTTCAGGAACACAGGCAGTCCCCAGTTTACGACTGGGGTTCCGTTTTTACGCAGCGTCATAAACTGAAAATCATCATAAACTGAAAAATCGTCGAAAATTGTCAAAAATCATAAGAAAACCTTACGTTTAATGCTTTGGGTGCATTGTAAATGATGTAAACTGCATTTTTATTGAGTTTTTCATAAAAAAAAAACTCCAAATTATGATTATTTTGCCGTTTTGGAGCCATATTTCTTCCGTTGGATTGGCATACGACGCATCGTAACCCCGGAACATGCATCGTGACCCCGGAACATGCATTGTAACCCCGGAACATGCATCGTAAACCGGGAAATAATTTCTGATGAATATATTTGAAAAGCGTTGTAACCTCGGAACGTCGTAAGCCGGACCCGTCGTAAACCAGGGACTCCCTGTATTCCCCATAATGGGCTGGTGCCATCAGTACACCCCATGCATTGCACTTCAGGCATTACTGAAGGTTCTTTCAGAGTCCCTTCAGCCCCTACCTGCAACCCTATTCATTCCTTTTACTGTACCTCCATTCAGATTTGCTTTCTTCCATCTTACTCTCCACCCTCTCGTAACAATTGATTCATAGTGCGACTGTGAGGTTTTCCTGCTGTTACACCTTAAAGATCTTTTACTGTCAGTTTCAGTTTCAGTGCTGAATGACCTCACAGGTCCCAGTGTTTGTCCTTTGGCCTAAATTCTATACAGTAAACCCCCCGTATTCGCGTTCTCATGATTCGTGGACTCACGCATTCGCGGGGTTCTCTGTGGAGCATACCTAGCCATTATTTGCGGAAAATTCGCCCATTCGCAGTATTTTTCACTGAGAAATATTCACTAAGTACAGTACTGTATTTTCATATAATTTTCATGAAGAAATGCACTTTTTGTGATAAAACTATGAAAATACTCAGGTATATGCATTTTTACAGGGTTTATCAAAATGGTCAGTTCTAAGTGTTTTTAGAGGGGTTTTAAGTATTAGCGGATTTTAGCTATTTGCCGGGGGGGGGGGACGCATCCCCCGCAAATACAGGGGGTTCACTGTATTCTATTCTTCTGTTTAGGAGTATAGGGACAGATCTCTCATTGACACAAGGTGAGGAGGGCAGTACATACAGTACTTGTCAATATTTTCAGAGAGAATATATATTACAAGAGTAGTAGAGTTTTTCATTTCATGTAACTTATCAAGCAATTACATATGGTAGCTAAACTTTTTCGCTCACGTGGCAGCTAAAATCTGAAGTTTGCTGTAGCGATACTATTGTTTTTGTGTAGGTAACTACCCCGTCCACTGTTGGGGAACACGAGAAACAAGAAAACAGAAGGGCTCACTTCTTTTCTGCTGGCTTTGGACGCAACATCGAATGTTTTTGGCAGTGTTGTTTGGAGTTTTTCCTTGCTTTTTCTCAGGGTTTGGTGATGTACTCTTTGTTCTGGTAGCTTTTCAGCTGAGTTTAATTAGTTCAGGAGACCCTTGAGATAATAATGTCGTACTCAAGTTCCTCCAGCATTAGATATTGTAGGGAGGGTTGCAAGACTCTCATAACTAAGGTGACCTACGATAGTTATACGATCTGTGCAAAGCGTGGAGGACAAGTGCTTAAAGGATCTTACTTGTGAGGAATGTAAAGGGTGGGATGAAAAGCAGTGGAAGATTTTGAAATCTCATTTGAAGAAATTAGACAGAGATAGAAAGAGGAAGGTGGCTTCTAGAGCCAAGAGCAGGACTCATAGTTTAGAGCCTGTTATATTCTTTCTGTTGATGACTGTAACATTCCTTATTCCCGGCTTTAGCCTTATCCCCCATCCTTAGTCTTCCTAACATTTTGCCATCAACTCCTTTACCCTGCTCCCATGCTTCCAAACCCGATGCCATGGCCAACCTCGAGAGTAAATTTGACTGCAAATGGAACTTCTGGTCAACACTGTCTAAGTGCCGGTAAAGGAGGTGGCTGTTCGTCCTACTGATTTTCCCAGATGAAGGTCCCTGTCACACTCCCCAGAACCTGGGAGGAGACGTACCGGAGGTCCAAAGGAGGTCAGTGGGGTTTTCCCAAGGACAGTCGCCCCCTCATCCGATTTTGTAGCTCATGTTTCACACAGCCATTGGAAAGGTGTCTCTATCAGTGCTCATCAGTTGTCTTCGGACCCTGATCTCTCCAGCCCCAACAAGAGGAGTTCTTGGCACTTTCTGGACGAATCTCATCCTCTTAAGAGACGTCACGCCAGTGAGATGTCTCCTGTTCCGTCAGAGCGGACTAGGGAGCCGTCACTCAGCTCTCAACCAGGTTGCAGTATGTGGCGTAGCCCAGACTGCTAGGAAACGCTCTTCATCTTCATCCAGACGCCTGCACGAGCACCCAGTGTATTCTCCTGAGCATCGCTCTCTGTCTTCTGTCGCCAAGCGCTCAACAATGATTCCCAAGCGCCCAGTTCCTGCCTCTGCCAGCTCGGTGCAAGCTGCCAGCAGCTTAGCTCCAACTGTTAAGCACCTGGCGCCATCTGAGCGCCTGTCTTTTTCTTCGCCTGCACCCGTCATAGAAGATCCGTCTTTTGCGCATATCAAGAAACCATTAGCAGACGTTATGGGCTTGCTGCAAAAGACTCCTTCTGTACTGAATCCTTCTTGAGATGTATCATTGTCTCCGGTCTCTTCCGCAGAGGAGGTAGTTCAAGAACTGACTCCTTTGGTGTATACTTCTCTTTTGAGGTATTTCTTAGCAACTTTCCCGTTCCATTTCCAGCCAGCTGCTCCAGTTTCACTTGCTTCTACTTTCCAGCTCCCTAAGATGGTTCTTTTTCCTCTGCAAAGAAAGCTTTAAAGGAAGTAGAGGATTGGCTGAAATGAGAACAAGAGAAGGCTGCTTTTGCTTTTCCTCCAGCAAGACTAACAGCCAGAAGATATCTGTTTTGTGCCACAGGAGAAGCTCCATCCCTGGGAGGTGCTGCCTCATCCCAAGGTGACTTTTCTGTACTGATCGACTCGACTCATTGATCCGCCTTCTCGTCAGCTAAGGTTTTCTTTGCCCCCTCAAGGTGTTTAGTTTCCTCGACTGGAGGATTGGGGCCCTTGCCAGGAAAGTAGAAGACTATGATGTTTTGGCGACAGACCTGTCAGCAGATTGGCTCTGCTTATTGTCATGCGCTGATAAAGCCATTCGAGATGGCTCCGTGGAGCTTGCAGCCCTCTTTTCCATTAGAGTCCTGAAGAAAAGGGAGTTGTGGTGCTCCTTCACCACAAAGGGAGTGACTTCAATTCAGCAGTCAGTGTTGATGTTTTCTTCCTTGGACAAGCAGTACCTGTTTCCGCAATCTGCTGTGAAGGAGATTGCCACCGATTTGCAGAAAAAATTGACACAGGATCTTTTGACTCATCGTCCAAGTACCCTAAAGTGTCTTCTGCTTTTACTGTGAAGTCTGCCTCTCCTCTTCAACAGCAGCCCTTTTGTGGAGGCAGACAGGGTTCCTCCTCCGAACCCTGTTCCAAGGCATGATTCACCGCTAGGTCCATCAAGAGGACCTCATCCAGTCCACCTCCTTCTTGCAAAGAATGACTCGTCCATCCTTCATACACCTGTAGGAGCCAGACTCCTCTTGTGGGAAGAGTGGAGTGCCAGAGGCACAGCCTTGGACAGTCAAGGTTCTCAAGGAGGGCTACTCTATCCCATTCAAGGTGTACCTTCCTCTCATGTCTTTGCCTATCGCGTTGACGGCACTCTCCAAGGGCTCTGAGAGGTTTGCAGCTCTGGCAGAGGAGTGTTATCTCTCCTTAACCCTTAAGGGACGGTATAATTTATCAGTGTGCAGTACCCCAGACCGGGGAAACTTTGAGGTATGCAAAATAAAAATAAAAAATCACATCAATGGAAAGAGAATGACACGTACATTTACACTGAATAAATTAAAAAATTCTAAAAAAATTTCCCTACCTTCCACGAGAAGTTGAAAATGACTATTTACAACCCCTTGTGGGGCCTCATTTACAAGGCAATCGTAAATTTTACCAACTTATGTTTTTTGTAATAAATAAATTTATTGTATTTTGTAAAATTATTATTACTGCTGACACAGTATCAAAACAGATAAGAAATAAAAGCAGTAGCAAATTTTTTGCATATTTGTTGAAAAATATTCATGTAAATTTATGAGAAGGAAGATTCAGTAACTTTACTTTTACATGCTTTTTCTAATATTTCTTTGCAATTTTCTATGTTAAATTACATTTATATAACTGACATACTATCATAAAAGACAAAAACAAAAAACAACAGCAACCCCTTCATATATTTACAAGCAAATTTACAAAAAGACTCATGAGAGAGAGATGCAGTACTTTCCCCCTTGAAGTCACAAGCATTACTGATGGCTGTGAAAAGACGTCTGTGGCAACTGGCCTAACTCTCACGTCTGTATAAAACTTGCTGTTAGTGAATTTATAGCATCTAGAAGTATTGGTACCTCTGTTTCGACACATTACTGTATTACCATAACAGTGGTGCGTAATACTGTTTCACACTGAGGCTCAATCCATCCACCTCCCCAAACCTGTTTTACTTCACACTGAGGCTCAATCCGTCCTTTAAGGGTTAAGTTAAGGACCAGAGAGGTAGTAGAAGACCACACTACCAAAGGCTTTTACAATCGCTTGTTCGTAGTCCCCAATTCATTGCAGGGGAAGGAGGGTGTGGAGACCTGTCCTTTATGTCGATGCTTTGAACTTCTTCTTACAGAAGACGAAGTTCAAAATGGAGACAAATCAGTCGGTGCTATCATCCATCCAACTTAGCAACTGGATGATCACCTTGGATATGCAGGACACATATTTCCATATCCCAGGACATACAGAGTCCAGGAAATATCTAAGATTTGTCTTTGAGAGCAGTGTCTTCCAATTACGAGTGCCATGTTTTGGCTTCTCCACAGCCTATCAGGTATTTACGCGAGTTCTAGCACTCATGAAGTGGCTACACCTAGGCATCAATGTGTGCCTGTACCTGGACAATGGCTTCTCCGTTCATCGTCACAGGACCCCCTCGATGTGGGACCACCTTAACATGGTAAGGGGGCTCTTGAACCCCTGGAATTTATTCCCGGTTTTGAGTCCAAGAGTCTCATATATATAATTATATATTTCTTTGAATTAATTTTTGTGAAATTTTCCACTTTTGTTAAAATTTATTGGACCTGATAAATAGGAAAAGATTTTGTAGCTGGGATTGGGCTTATATCCAAAGCTAAATAGTGGGAACTGTGGTAGGACCATCAACTTCCCGATAATGTTCAGACCTGAGAGATATCAGATTGATATATCAAAGGCGGAACTATTCATTAGGGCTGGACCACGGATTCCAGGGGGTCTGGTTCTGGGGATAGGACTCCCAGACATTCTAGCTGGCGTGCCCATAATATGATTAGGGTGGGGATGATAGTATTCTCGTAGTACCTTCGTTCCTAGCAAGTGGGTTTGGCTTACACTTCTACCACTAATCATGTTGTGCCATCCCTATGGGGTAGGGTGGGGATGCGGACATTTGGGAGTCGGTTCTCATTGGTGCCATTGTGGAGGAACAAACTCCATGAAAGGCTGATGATATCCTCTTAAGTTTTTAGGGTTAGTTTTTTTTTTTTTTTTTTTTTTTTTTTACTTCAATCTTTATGAGTGGTAGTTATAAAGATTCAGGTACCCCTTGTCCCTTTGATGGTAGTGACTCGGCACAATTGATGACTGCTGAAACCTCCTCTGACATCCTTTGAGTAGAAAAATCTAAAAAAATCCAAGTATAATTACACTGGAACCCTATGCTCCAGTACAGAGCAAACCAAAAAAAATTAAATATCGTCTTGACCCAACCTTGACCCACTTCAACTCCCTCTTTGGGAGTGGAAATTGGTCAAGGTTTCTAACCTTAGAAACTGACCAAAAAAATCAGCACTCAAGTTGGAAAATTATTTATTGAGCAGACATTCTATGACTGAAATGTCGTTGAGACAGATAAAAGAAAAGACATGGTTTATAGAAGCCACAACAAAAAGTCAGTGTGAAGACTATTTATCAATAAAAAATATAGATAACATAAATATAAAAATAAAAAAAAAACATGATAACTATGAACAGTATTCAGGATACCACTGTACTTCCTGAGAATAGTAACGAGCCAGTTGGAAAGAATATACTATTAGACTCACTTACAAAGAGATACCCAAAAGTACAGGATTGTGAACTGCTGTATATGATCTGCCAAACAAACAGGTGAATAAACAAATATTAAAAATTGCAAAAGTTAAATTTTGAAGTCAAGATCTACCTCAGAAAATACAAATTTTAGGCCAAACCAGAGAAGTAAGACCATATGTCCCATAGCCGCTAGTGTCAAAATTGTAGTAAATATGGACATGCTAAGAAACATTGTCGAAATGAACCTGTGTGCACGTATTGTGGATCTGAAGAACATGCCACACAATGGAAATGCAGTGAACCAAAGTGTATAAACTATGGGCAAGACCATCATGCAAGGTCCAAAGAATGTATGTACTATATATATATACAGTACAGAGTTAAAAATATTACAAGAAAGGACTGGAATGCCTGTAAAAGAAGCTAAATTAGAACTGAAAGTGAGAGGAATTCAAGATCCATCTAAGAAACATACATATTTTTCAACAACAAGAACCAATATTAGAACAAAACTGCATACAGATAAATATAACGTAGCACAGAAAAGTAAATCTCAAGAAGTTAATGCTTCAGAAATAAAAACTAAAATGGTAAAGAATTAAGAAACAGGTGCAAATGGGATGGATAATATTTTACCCATTTCATTTGAAATATTGATGCAAATTGGAACACAGGATGATGCTATTGTGGAAGTAACAGAGGGAATTAAAGATAAAAAAAAAGAGGCCTTTGGAGAGAACACCACCCAAAACAAAGAAACCAACTATTATTAGAGAAACATCGGTTAAACCAAAGGTAAAGGACATGATGGAAGAGCAAAAACAAAAACAAGCTCAGAATATACCCTTATCTCCTAAAATAATAGTAAAACCTATGAAGGCAGATATCCAAAACAGTGAAAGAGAACCATACCATAGATGACAATGATTATGTCAAGGGAGAAGAAATTACTCCAGCTCCAGTAATTGGTACAAGAACAAATGAAAAAGAAATATACATGATAATACATGTGGATGTAATGATTGTTTCATTGAATTGTGCAGTAATAACAAAAACATAACAAAAGATGGGTTAACAAACATTATAAGAAATTTTATGAAATATAGAAAAAAAGAAACTACAGATTTGAGTACCCATGGAAAAGGTTGCATGTGCATTGAGCATTTGGTATATTATAAAGAAAAACAAATGAATGTCGTAGTAAATTATTGGAAAAAATCCAAGTTGATAATACAACAAAAGAAAGTAAAACTTGACCCCTATAACATAATATTTTCAGTAGCTATATTATGCAATGGAACGTAAATGGTCCACAGACCATGTTGCACCTAGGAGGAATACAAAGATTACTAAAAGCATATGAACCAATGATATTATGTTTACAACATGTCAACAAAACAATATCAACAATAGGTAAATATACCTTAGCATGTGCATCATGAGGGAAGAAGGAAATTTAGGTACTGCTATATACATAAAGCATGTTATGACAAAGCACCTGTAAACTTTACTGACCTGCAAATATCGAGTGTTAGAATACGAATAAAGAATGATAATTATGTACAGTAATTTATAATTTATACAACCAACCTAAGAAAAATTATGACACTGATAAACGTAAAGAATTATTTAACAATGCCAAAGAACCTACATTAATAGTAGGTGATTTTAATGCTTATGACCCAATATGGGACTGTAATGGTACAAACTCAAATTGAGCAGAAAGTAAAGTAGAGGCATTCATAGATTCAAACGACATGTGCTGTATAAATGATAACAAAATCAGCACATATTTTTGAAAAACACATGGAACTTTTTCTTCAGTAGACTTAACTCTATGTACAACAAGCATAGTAGACAGACTGGAATGGAATACAGTTGATGACTTGCACACCAGTGGTTACTTCCCAATATTAATTTCATTGTTACAAAATTATCCCGCCAAGCATGTCCCTCAATATAACATTTATAAAGCAGATTGGGAACTATATGAATTCCACACTGGGAATATCTCACCATTTGAGTATATACAAGATAATGAAACAAATAGATTTTTTGTTGATTTCATTAAAATGCTGCTGATAAAGCAGTACCAAAATCAAAATCTCAACCAGCAAAACACAAAGTCCCATTGTGGTCTGAAAAACTAACAGAATTAATCAAAATAAAACACCAAATTGGAAGAAGATTAGATCTTCTGAATAAAAAGTTCAATAAAATAAATAAAACATTACCGATATTCAAAGAAAACGTACAAAAACTAACTATGTTATTATTGGAAGTTGATACATTAAAACCTCTATATAATAAAATATCTGCCAAATTTAAAAGAAGTAATTCAAGGAAGAATCATTTCATGGAGGAAATTTATATCGGACCTCTCCAATAATACTCCCATACAAGAAATATGGGAAAAATTCAGGAAAATAAATGATACCCATGTTAAACCACTTAGACATGCCATACTAAAAGATGGGAAAAGAATACTTGATCCAAAAGAAAAAAATAATGTAGTAGGAGAAAACTTAGCTAAAGTCAGTAGTGATAGAAATTTAGGTGAACACTTCCGCACAAAGAAAAATAGTTTAGAATTAATAACAATAAATTTTGAAACCATAAAGATATATATTGTAATAGAAGATTCACTATATAAGAGTTGGAATTTGCTCTGTTGAACAGCAATAAATCTGCCCCTGGAGGTGACAATGTTTTGAAATGATCTGCCACCTAGCACCTTTGGCTAATTCATACTTATTGGTGTTTTATAATCTTATTCCTATCCCCAAACCTGGAAAGGATCCCAGTAATGGAAACAAGTACAGACCAATTTCTTTATGTTGTTTATGCAAATTACTAGAGAAAATGGTAAATGCTCAACTAACATAGCACATCTGAGAAAGTAAAATTTTGACTCCCACTCAATTCGGGTCACAATGTGGCAGATCTACATTGGATTCTCTGTCTAACGTAGAAGACCATATACAAAGAGGATTTGAACGAAAACAAATTACTATAGCCGTCTTTTTGACACTGAAAAGGCGTATGATACTGCATGGAGATATGCGATATTAAAAACGTTACTTAAAAACAGCATCCGTGGACATTTACCCAGGTTTATCCACAACTTTTTGACAAAATGCAGTTTTCAGGTGAGAATTGATGATGTATTGTCAGTTACATTTCCACTTGAAAATGGTGTTCTACAAGGAAGTGTCGTTAGTGGCACACTGTATACTTTAGCAATAAATGATATCAGTAATAATTTACCAATTGTAATTAAAAGTAACTTGTATATGGAAGATTTTGCCATATATTATTCACCATATCACTTAAAACATGCAGAGCGAATCATTAATAAACTATAGGCAAACAGGTCCAAGGTTGGCTTGTTTCATACAATAAAGAGATTCTGACAACTCGGGGGATCGAAAGGCCATGATGGGAAGGACAAGCTTCTGACGGCCTAGTACGTCCCTCAACACTTAGTCCCTGAATAAATCAAATGACTAGAAGACTTGATTGATCTATCAACAGAGGAAGAACTCTGCTGGTTGTTCGAGAGGAAATGCTGGATCCAGCTTCTCTGCTTAAGTAGCTGTGTTAGGACTGAAGTCTAATCCAAACACACTACCACAGAGCTAGGGTCAAGCAGTACTAGGGTTATAAGAGAAACACTCTAGCTTTCCAAGTTATGTACTAGGGCCGTAAGAGAAACACTTTAGCTCTTCGTTCTTCTTTGGGACCAAGTCCTGGACATCTTCCTGGTTCTTCAAATGGGCTTCTTTGACCTAGATCTGAGGTGCTGAGAAGACGACTAGAACTCAGTTCAGCAGAAGAAGGAATTCCCTTGCACAAGTCATGTTCAGATAGCCACCACTGGAAATCTGACTAAAGAAATCTGGGCTAAGAAACAACACAGAGGTGTCTGACTATGTTTCCCTGTCCTATGTTTCAAGAGCCCAAGCCCTATTCTGAGTAATGAAGTTACAGACGGAAGTAATGCCCAGACAAAGGGAAGTCAAGAGCTAGCTGAGCCTCTGGTGCTGAAAGGTGAACTAAAAACACACTCTCGGACGGGGATCTGGACACTCCAAGATCTAATTGCCCTGGAGAATGGGTCAAAGGACTATCTGGATTGTCTCCCTCTTATAACAGGTTTAACAAGAAAAATTCCGAAACTAGTGTCAGAAGTTGGTGCCCGTTGAATGGTCTAGAAGAGAGCACCAGAGATCTCCTTCAAGAGAATACAAAACAAAGGGGAAAAAGTAATGACAGGACACGGAAACAATCTGGTGCTGGGTGCTCTGACACTGGACGTGGACGGTATAACAGGTTTAACAAAGTGCTGAATGGTCTCCAAAGAGAAAAGTGAAGAGGTAGCGTCCGTAGTCTGAGTGTAGTGTCAGATAACTGACAGCTGGCTTGAAAGACAGGAGGATGAGTGGACATAGGACACAGGTATACGCACAAACATGAGCTCGGACACTGGGCACTTGGAAGTTGGGAGCTTGGAACTCGGACGCTCGGAAGTTGGGAGCTTGGAACTTGGACGCTCAGAACCTGGGAGCTTGGAAGTTGGGAGTTTGGAACTCTGAATTTGGGAACTTGGAACCTGGGAGCTCTGAACTTGGGAACTAGGAATTTGAGAGCTTGGAACTTTGGAGTTCAGAACTAGGTAGCTTGGAACTTGGGTTCTCTCTGACTTTGGGCGCTCTCTGACAACCACTGACACACCAAAACTGGGAAATGTATCTTTACAATGGCTGAGATAAATCCGAAAAAACGCCATTGGCGTCGCTGGTCTACACTTTGATCCATAATTAACTACACTGGGATCCCAAAAGTGTCAATGGAGCCTCGGTTTCAGAAGAGCATTGTACCTGCTTTTTAGTGAAGGCTAAAGCCACCAGAGCTATTACTTCCTCTTTAGTCTTCGTTTGTGTACAGGTATGACCCTTAAGTCCATCCTACAATCAACCTACCAGAAGTGTAATCGATTTTCGCTTCTCGCTTCTTCAGAAAGTTGAGACAGTGTTAAAACTTTTTTGCAGTACCTTGCGTTTATTAGTAACTGGCTTAGCATTGCAGAAGGAAGCAGAGGATTTTATGCTACTTTCTCTTCTCCTTGTACATGTAGTAAAGTAACGAGTGTTGTGAGAACTGGGGAGGTACAATGTACCTGGAGCACCCAACACTAGAGGATGGGTTGTGGTCTTTTTTCCAGTGCAGGTGACAGTGTTATCTGGTTGTTTTTTTATTGTGGTACTGCACCCAGGGCAAGGGGACTTTTGAAGTTTTGCAGGCACTTTTCGAAATGTTGCTAACCTTTGATTAGCTCCTTCACTGCAAAACTTCCAATTATACTTTGCTAGCCATCGGAGAAGTTCTCTCCCTTCGCCAAAAGTTCCCACTACAGGTTAAGATGAGCACCGACCAGAGGGTGAGGCTCCTTACTAGCCAATTGTATTCAATGCCAACACCCACTACATGACATTTTGGAGTAGAACATGTCCATTTATCCCTCCTCCTCTCAGTGTGGAATCAGTTGTGTAATTACTTGGTAAATAACTTACCTATATATAAAAATGACATTTTTATGATGAAATAAAGTTTATATATACAGTACTTAACCAAGTAATAACATGATTAGAACCCTCCCTCCTCCCCTCCGATGGACATCTGGCATCAACAGAATGAGGTTGTCTGCTAGCACTGTAGTTCATGGTATTCCTGTTGGTGTGCAGGACCAGTCACTTGCACTATACTTTGAGGCATTACTTGGTAAGTGCATATAAAACTTTATTTTATCATAAAAATGTTATATTTCTAACAATGATAAAATCAGTGCAACCTGTTTTAGGTCATTTGTGCTTCCTTTACTAGAATACTGTTCTCCAGTGTGGATGTCTGCTTCTGCGAGAGTATTATCTCTTTTAGATAGAGTGGTTTGTGGTGGTAGGTTTTTGTTTCCTAATATTAGCAGTTATGACTTGGACCATCAGAGTGGTTTGTGGTCTTAGGCTTCTGTTTCGTAATATTAGCAGTTATGACTTGGCCCATCAACAGATGTTCTCTGTCAATTTTTCAGAAGTTGTATTTTAACCGAGATCTTTCACATTTACAATTGATCTCTGATCCCCTGCTCTTGCTGAGAGCAGCCAGATTTGCTGAACAGCAGCACCAATATGCAGTAAATGTGCCTCGCTGTCAAACTTCTCAATTCCAGAGGTCCTTTATTCCTCACACCGTCTGAATTTGGAACAGCTTCCCTGAGGATGTTGTGCAATTGGAACAGAAGTTCAAGTGAAGATGCAATCCATTACTACCCTAACACATTTCTCCTTGTAGTTTAATAATTCAATTATGTTTATATTGATTTATTTGTTAATGTATCTGTTTGTTTAATAACTGATTTCCTCTTCTGTATTTCTCATTATCTTCTGTTACTTCATTCAAATGAACACCATATTCTTTAGAAGTCTGAATTTCAAGTCAATCCCCTGTGGGCTTGTTCCTTATGAATAGGGTTGATCTTGTGAATAATAATAATAATAAAATGATTAATATAGATGTCCTGGACATGATAGTCTGTGTATGCGCACTTCATGTCTGTCCACGATCTACCCTCATTCTCTGTGTTCAGTGTGCAGAGGCCAGGATTGTTTTCCATATTTTACCTGTGCTAGTGTTTCTTGGTATCTTTCATAGTGGGAGAGCTATAGTTCAAAGAGGAAAAAGGTGAAGAAGGTACTGTTAGTGCCTTCTAAGGGAAACACAGCACCAGTATCTCATCTTGTCTCCCTTCTGTGCATTCCTGTTTCAGCATCTACTTTCCTCCTCCACAGCAGAAGGTGGAAGCAATCTGGCTGACAATCAGGCTGTTCATTCTGTGTGTAGTATTAAGGTTTGTGAGTACCCCATACCTGCCTCGGTATCTGCTTCCCTGAGCTTTGTGTATTACCTTGACAACCCTATGAGTCAAAGTGTTTGTGATTACCTAGACAACCCTATGAGTTGAAGGAGTTATGTCCTGAGGACCTTCCCTAGGCATTTCAGGTGATCATACTTTGTTTACTTTGAGCATTTGATGAAAGCTCAAGACTCCTGTCAGGATCCATTAGCATTAGTTTTGACTTCCCTGCAAGGTTTGACTGCCAAATCTACCGATGCTGCTGCTGTTCTGCTACATCAGCTCCTGTTGCTGTCCATTTGGGGATCTCCATTTGTGTGTGGATGATGATGGAGCTGAGGTAGAGACAATCCAGGTTTGAGGGAGACAGAAGAAATGTGCCTGTGTTTTGTCCTCTTCCTCATCATTGTCATCCTCTTTCTTGTCACATGCCTTCTCCATTCATGTCAACAGAAAATGTAAGATGGCTCAGAAGGCAGATCTCTGTGAGGTCAAGGCAACAATGGAGAAGAGGAGAACTGATATCCAGGACTCCTTTACTCACTGAGAAGTGTACTTTGTTTCTTTGCGAGCCTTTGCGGGTAGTTACACCATTGATATTGGGCTGTGGTAGGAACCTGTCCTCTAGCGAAGCCAGGCTAATCCCCCAGCTGCCACCTTCCTCTGGAAGGGATCAGGATTCTTCATGGCCCTTTCATATAGTTAGCTAGATACACCGTGGCCATATGAATGTATTGGTAGATCAGTTTAATTACCAGGGGCAAGTTGCGGAGACAGAGTGGACCCTGCAACCTATGTTGATTGACCTGTTTGCCAGATGGCTAAACAGGAAACTCCAGATCTTTTGTTCACCAGCACCAGACCTGTGGGTTGCAGTGGAGAATGCCAAGCAACACCCTTGGGACATAGATTAATACTCCCAGTCTCAGGATGGCCCTAGTGGCTTCTCTTCAGCTACAAGCTGAGTGATAACCAGTTCTGCAGTCCCTTCTTGTAGAGCTGCTGCAACAGTTACCCATATGGCCCATTCAGCTTATCAGCCATACCTTCTGATATCTCCAGTCCATGCACATGCTCACACTTCATAGCTAGAGGCTTTCCAGCATCTACTGTGAGGGAAAAACTTTCCCTGTAGGGTTACGGAAGAGATATCAAGATCTGTCGAAAGTCTGCAGTTGGTGTTTACCAGGCAGATTGGACCATCTTCTGTTTTTAGTTTAATCTTGAGGTCTCTCTCCAGCTTGAGCCACTATTCTTTAGAACAGACTATCTAGTGTATCTTTGATCTGATAATCTAAGTGTCTGCAGTCAAGGGTGACTGCTGTACCCTTTCACAAGTCTTTCATCTTATGGGCATAGATCTCATCCTTACTGAAGCTTTCCATACTTTGGATGTTCAAAGTTTTGAACAGTCTTATTTCCCCTAGAGAATCAGATAGGCTGGCTTATTGGTGTACAAAAACCATTATCATTGAAATAAATTGCACTTGGCAGAGAAATCCTAAACCTCCAATGTGGCTAGTAGCTACAGCTAAAAGTAAAGGATATAACTGCTTCAGATTAAGCAAATACTTAAAAGAGAGAGGGGATAGAATAGAATATAGAATGTAGGCCAGGGTCCAAGTGCTGGGACCTATGAAGTCATTCAGTGCTGAAACAGATATTGACAGTAAAAAGGTCTGAAAGGTGCAACAGGAGGGAAACCTCACAGTTGCACTATTAAAAAATTATTAGGAGACAGCAGAAAATAGGATGGAAAAAAGAGAATATGAATGGAGATGCAGTAAAAGGAGTGAAAATGGGTTGCAGCTAGGCTCCGAAGGGATGTTGCAAAGAACCTTAAGTAATGCCCACAGAGTAGGCAGAATTGAGTGAGGTGACGTATCTCATTTTAATAAGAACATGTAAAAATAAATGAAGATGAAATGTTGATGAGTATTAAACTTCATTTGGTTTTCACCTCCAGTAGAAGAGTAATATTCAAGACAGATCTCTTTGACTGCACAGAGGATAAAATTCTCTCCTAAAAATATAATTTACCATATTCAAAGTGTATATGTCCCAAGAACAATCACAGGTATGATCATCTTGACATTCGTGGACCAAGAAACATCTGTTTATATAAATGTATAGAATGAAAGAGTAGGTGTTAGTGCTTTCAAACAAACACCTTGTGGTGCTAAAACACTTTAAATCTGGCCATCCTTTTGTATTTTCAAAAAATCCAAATTGTGCCAATTATGTTTTAAAGATGAATTTGGGAACTGTAGTTCAGAGCCAAAATGTATAAATTACAACTAGAATCATGCACCTAATAGCAAAGAATGCTAGGAATATGAAAATCCAGTGGCTGCTGCCAGTAAATCTCAAGCTGAAAAAGCATTCAAGCATGACCAAAAGTTTTGCCAAAGCCTTCTAAATCCAAATAAAAAGCCAACCAGCATCTACAGGTGTTGTCAGTAATGCAAATAGGAGTATTATGCAACCTTTTAGGGGGAGTAAGTTACAGAGGCAACCACACCCTATGGAAGTACAATTATTTCCCCCCAAGGTGGATGCTTTGTCTCATGCTACAAAATAATTGTTCATAAATCTCAGCAATTGTAAACAGTCTAGGGCATTTTCACTGCCTGACTTGAAAAAATAACCTCCAGTGCACCAGTCAAAGAAACTGTGCACATTCCCAAAACTACTACCTTTTGAATTCTCAAAATGAGAGATCTCCATTATTATCACAACAGTCAACAAAAACTAGGAATTTATTTTCTTCGAGTAAGCATGATGTCTTGAATTTCAACATGGAAGAAAATGACTTCAGCAGAAATACACAGGGAACACCTGTCAAAATAAATCCTTCATAAATGAATGTTGATGACTATCATATTATGCTCACCGCAACCCAGGAAGGTGACCCAAAGAAAGGGCAAGATACAATGTCTGTAATAAGAAGGATTTGATTTAAGTCTTCCAAAAAATAAAACTTTTAACTTGTCCACTTGTCTGTAGAATTTTCAGAGTTTAAGGGGTAAATACAAAGAGCTGAAACTTAATTCTTGATCATTCCCCATAATTGTATGTCGACAGGATAGTGAATTGGGCATTAACCCTTCTGTGCACTATTGCACATCAGATCCCCTATTTTCTGTGTGCACAGTCAACACGCATGTTAATGATTTTTTAAAGAAATTAAGCAAAAATCAGAAAAGCATATTATAACAGAGTTTTGGATATGACATTATGAGATAATTATGTATATTTACATATTTTATGTTTTTTATAGAATGCATTATCTTACGGTTTTTTATGTGATTTATGGATTTTTTATTTTATTGTGCTTTGGTGCGTAATATACTTTTCTTTTGCAGCAACAAGCATATGCTTATGAGTAAAATTTATCATGCATTTGCATTTTCAAGAATATTTCTAATTACAGTATATGCATATCTTTTCTTTTATTGAATGTAACTTATGACATTTTACTGTACTCGCAAGTTCTCCCTGGCTGTTCATGCATGTAAGTTTGTTTACTTTTTAGGGAGGGGGTGGGATTGTGTCATACCTAGCACATAAAGTATTGAATTATATCTCACTGAAAACACATTATTTAATTTTATATAAGTAACTTACTAAGTTATTACTTAGCTAAGAATTTCTGCTCAACAGCAGATTAAATTTTGAAAATTCGCGGTAGCGCTACTCTTTTGTTTATGTAGGTGACTAGCCTCACCCACTTTTGGGACAAGAGAGGAACAACTCAACCAAGAGCTCAATTTGTTTTTGCTGGCTTGAGACCACACATGGTTTTGAGAGTCACAGCTGAATTTGAATTCTTTGGTTGAGATCTTCCCTGTTGGTAAAGCATTTTTGACCCAGTAGCCTTTGGCATTTATTATTTAGATAAATTTTCAGTGAAAAACCATTCTTGTGACTAGTTCTCTTTTGGAGACTTACTGCTTTTTGACTTGTACTGCTGGTTGACCTTGTCAGACTCTAGCTCTCTTAGTTTTCGGTATTGCAGCAAAGGCTGCAATACTCGATTGACTAAAGCTTGTTATGACTTGAATACCTTGTGTACCGCATGTAGAAGACAATGGTATGTTCTGTTGAATTGGTGTGTGAGGAGTGAAATGAGTGGGACGAGAAAATATGGAAGACATTAACCTCTCACCTTTTTAAACTAGAGAGACCATAAGAGGAAAGCGGCTTCTAGAGCCAAAGTAAAATCTTTAGTTAGTCAGGGTTTTAATCCTGTGTCTAGTAATGTTATGTGCCTGTTGTCTCTTCTGCTAAATTCATTTCTCCCATTTCCAGCCCTCCTTCAATTCCACCTACTCTGTCTCCTGGCTCCCGCACTTCCTATCCAGACCGCTTTGCCAGCCTTGAGCAAAGATTTGACCAAAAGTTCAGTCTACTCAAAGGTTCTGTGGTCCAAATTGGGAGATCTGTGTGTTTCCTCATGGATAAGTTCAGTGAGAAAAGTGCTAGTGCAAGTGAAGTGATGGTGGAGGAGGTGGCGGCTGCCCATCCCACTGACTCTCCTAGGTGAAGGTCACTGCCATGCTCCCCCAACCCCAGCAGGAAGCACACTGGAAGCCCAAGGGAGGTCAGTGGGGTCTGCCCACGGGTAGTCGCCCCCCCCCTCAGTCGCACCTGTTGCGTCCCAGGTTTTGACAAAAGACAGCCACTGGAAAGGTGTCTTAAGGTGTTCATCATCTTTCTTCGAGCTCCGGAGACTCGAGTCCGAGTAAGGGACGCCAGTGGCGTTTCTCGGCTGAGTTGCGTCCTTTGAAAAGGTGTTTGATTTTCAGGGATCAGTCCCTTCCACTACCCAGCAAAAGGCTTAAAGAGCCTTCCTATAGCCCCCAGCCATCGTGCAGTGCTTGGAACAGTCCCAAGCACTTTTCCTAGTCAGAACGCCAATCAGTGATACCTGTACTATCATCTGTGACTTCTAAGCATACTTCACACTCAGCTACGCATGCCTCTTCTCGAGAGCGCCTGCGCTCTTCTGCTGGTTACTCTTTTGGTAGTGAGCGCCCATTTGTCACTGAGTGCCCACTAGTGGCTGAGCAGCCAGTAGTGAGCTGAGCGCCCAGTTGTGGGCGGGAGCCAGATAGCGCCTGAGTGCCCAGTGGCGCCTGAGCGACATCATGTCTCCGAGTCTCTTGTAGTTGTTGATTCCCCCTTGGCACCCAAGCGCCCTTCTTCAGTTGCACGTTCAGTTTCTTCGGATTGACAGGCGCCAGTTCCTGTTGTTTCGGCGTCTTCATCCAAGCTCTCGGCGCTGACTTTGGCTGGTTTGGCTACTTCTAGCACGGGCCCACCTTCTGCTGAGGAGCTAGATCCTTCATTGGCTCCTCTCCAGAAATAACTAGACAACATTTTGGGACTCCTACTGAAGGCTTCATGTGAGTCAGTAGTCGCCCCTGCAGATCCTTTGCTTCCCCCATTTCTTCGGAAGAGGAGGAATTGGGCCAGGAGGAAGTTCCGTTAGCCTATGCTTCCTTGTTTAGGTACTTGCTTCAGAATTTTCCAGATTTTTTTGCCCTAGCTACCCAAGATGGTTCTCTCATCTTCTAAGAAGGCCTTGTTTGAAGTAGACAGCTGGCTAGCAGAGAAGAGGCATCAAGGCAAGGCATCCTTCAGCATTCTGCCCTCTCGTTTATCTTCAAATGATATCAGTCATATGCAATTGATGAAGCTCCCTCTTTGGGAGTGGCTGCCTCCTCCCAGGGGGACTTCTCCAGTCTTATTGACTCGGCCCCGAGGTCTGCCTTCTCTTCTGCAAAGATTATGTTTTCGGCACTAGAAATTGACCATTTGCTTAAGAACCTATTTAGGTTCTTGAAGTTCTTAGCTTCATGGACTGGGCCATTGGAGCATTAGCCAAAAAAATTAGAGATTTTCCAGATCTTCCTGATATTGCAGTAGAATGGCGCAGTTTGCATTCTTGCTCTGATAAAAGCTGTCAGGGACAATTCTCTAGAGGTTGCCTCATTAAATGCCATGGGGATCCTTAAGAAAAGAGAACTGTGGGTCTCTTTTACCCCCAAGGGCGTCACAGCTTCGCACAAATCGGTGCATCTCTGTTCACCCCTTGATGGTCTGGACGTATTTCCTGAAGCAGCAGTTGAAGGAATCGCCTCCCACCTGCATAAGAAGTCAACGCAGGATCTGCTTAACCAGTCCTAGACGTCCCAGGGATTGGGCCACCACTACCTCTAAGTCCGCCTCTCCCCGTCAGTCATAGTCCTTTTGAGGAGCCCGATAAAGTTCTCAATTTAGACCACGAGGTACAGTTCGCTATGCCTCTCAAGCGATCAAAAGATCCTCCTCCAAGCCTGCTGCTCTAAAGTGAGACCCAGATCTTCATGGACCCATAGGGGCCAGACTCCACCTTTTCTGGGAGAGGTGGAAGGAGAAAGGGGCAGAGCAGTGGGTAGTTCAAGTATTGAAGGAGGGGTATTGCATACCCTTCAAGGAAAGCCTCCGTTGACCAGCACTCCCATCGAATTAAAGGCCTACTTCATAGGATCAGAAGAATTTTCGGCCCTATCAGGAGAAGTCTCTTCCTTCCTCAAAATGGGAGTGTTAGAGATAGTGAAAGACGTCAAGTCTAAAGGGTTTCACAACTGATTGTTACCAAGACCACAGAAGGATGGAGGCCAGTCCTAGACATGAGCACCTTGAACTACTTCATCAAGAAAACAAGGTTCCACATGGAGACGACCCAATCCATCCTCGCATCAATTCGTCAAGGGGATTGGATGATTTCTTTCGACATGAAAGATGTGTACTTCCATGTTCCCATACATCAAGTGTCGAGAAAGTACCTGAGATTTGTCTTCGGGGACCAGGTCTTTCAGTTTCGGGCTTTTGTGGTTTGGACTGTCAACAGCCCCACAGGTTTTTACTCGAGTGCTCGCCCCGATGACCAAGTGGCTCCACTTGCTAGGAGTCAAGATATCTCTTTACCTGGACACACACTCCTAGAAAGAGAGGTGCATGAAGGACCTTAAAGAGACTCTACTGTTGACACAAGATCTGGGGTTATTACTGAACCTGCAAAAATCCCAACTGACTCCTTCTCAACAGATTCTTTATTTGGGGATGAGGATAGATACTCAGACTTTTCAGGCTTTTCCATCTGTCAAAAGAATAGAAGACTGCCTGACGAAAGTTAGTCTTTTCCTCTCGCTCCAAATCTGTACAGCCACTCGGTGAGTCTGCTAGGCACTCTGGCATCCATGGAGCAACTCGTGAAGTTGGAAAGATTGCATATGAGACTTCTTCAGTATTTCCTCTGGGTAAGTTGGGATCGGAAATTAGATCAAGGAAGACCTGCGGTGGTGGAACTCCACAGACAAGTTGTCAGCGGGGAAGTCTGTTTTCATTGTGAACCCTGACTCAGAGTTCTTTTCTGACGTGTCTGATCTGGACTGGGGAGCTCTCTTGGGGGACAAGGAAATTTCAGGGGTGTGGTCCCAACAGGAGAGAAACCTGCATATCAACTTGAAGGAGTTGAAAGTGATCCATGTAGGATTATATTTTGCAGAGGAAGTCAGCAGCAAGAAGGTAGCGATCTACGCGGACAACACCGCATTGCTGGCATACATAAAGCTTCAAGGAGGAACGCACTCATTCTCTCTCTACAAGATGGCCAAGGATCTGCTACTTTGGGCAGACCAAAACCAAGCCCAGTTAATAACTGTTCATTCAAGGGAGTGCAGTGTGATAGTGGACGAGCTAAGTTGCCACAAGCAAATCCTTCCCCCGGAGTGGACTCTGGACCGTCTGGTTTGTTCCAATCTTTGGAAGCTGTTGGGGGAGCCCACACTGGACTTGTTTGCGATGTCCAGAAACCATCATCTTCCTGTTCTGCTCCCCGTTTCCAGATCTGTTAGCTTGGCGACAGATGCAATGATGCAAAACTGGTCCAAAACTGGTCAGGATGATAAGCTAAGTTCTCGGGAAACTTCAGTTGCACCAGAACACCAGGATGACTAGTAGCTCCTTTTTGGCCGCAAAAGGAGTGGTTTCCAGAGCTGATCTGACTCCTTGTAGACTTCCCGATACTCCTGCCAGCCATTCCAAGTCTGCTCAGACAACCCCACTTCAGGAGGTTCCATCAGGGCATATCCACTCTGGCCCTGACAGGATTTTGACTGTCAGCAGACTTGTACGAGCGAAGGGCTTTTCTAGAGCTGCAGCAGAAGCTATCGCTAGATGTAAACGTAAGCCTACTGACAAAGTCTACCAAGCTACAGTAAGTGGGTGGTCTTTAGACTGGTGTAAAAGACGCAACATCTCATCTTCTAAGACCACTTTAGTGCAAGTAGCAGACTTCATGCTATATTTAAGATCTTCCAGAGGCCTCTCCTCATCAGCTATAAGAGGGTAGAGATCTATACTTAGCACCGTTTTCAGGCATAGAGGTATTGACATATCAATGAACCAGGACCTCTCGGACTTGATTAAGTCATTCGACACTACGTAAAGTAGAGGAGAAGGGACTTGTCCATGGAACCTGGACGTAGTCCTCAAATGGCTAATGAGTCCTCGTTTCAAGCCTATGCTTCTTCATCATTGAGGGATCTAACAAGAAAGACTTTGTTTTTAGTGGCCCTAGCTACAGCTAAAAGGGTAAGTGAAATCCACGCAATGGATAAAAGGATCGGCCTTTCCCAAGGGGATGCAGTATGTTCCCTCCTCTTGAGTTTTCTTGCAAAGAAGGAGAATCATGCATAACCCTGGCCTCATTCTTTTTACTATTAAAAGTTTATCAGTCATCTTTGGGACAGATGAGGTAGAGAGAGTTTTGTGCCCTGTAAGGGCTATTAGATATCTTCAGTGGACAGAAAAAAATCAGAGGTCTATTTAACTTATGGTTCTTGGTAAAGAATCCATCGAGACTATTGTCTAAGAATGCACTCTCGTTCTTTTAGAGAGACCTCATTGTAGAAGCTCACTCCCAGATTAGTGAGTGTGATTTACTTGTTTTGAAGGTAAGAGTCCATAACATGAGGGATGTCACTACCTCGGTAGCTTTTAAACATAATGTTTCCCTTTCTTCAATTCTACAGTCTACATTTTGAAATGTAAATCATTGTTTGTAATGCATTACTTGAGAGACGTAGAAAGTCTAAAAAAAATTGAGCACATTAGGATCTTTGTCCGTGGCTGGCATAGTGTTCGGTGAGGAAGTGTAGGGAGTATCCCTTCCTTGATTTTTTTCTTTTCACCTTGACTCAGGGTGTTGAGTCCTAGGGGAGCCTTTGGGGTACCGGGGATACCCACCAGTTTTTAGTGTTGGGTGGTGAAGATATGTTTTGTACATATAACTTACCTGGTAATTATATATATAGCTGTAGTCTCTGACGTCACGGCAGAAAATTGAAAATCGCGGCAGCGCTAATGAATGGTCACGTGATACCCTTCCCACCGCCCTCTACAGGTGAGTGAGAGGAACCATAACCCAAACTCTTCATATGTTTCTGCCGTGTGGTACGGTAAGCCGGTTCAACTTAGCAGAGAATTATCGCTGATTCTTTCGTTGGACATTGTTGGTGATGTACAATTGTTTGATTTGAATCTTTGGCAGACATTGTTTGTACTTAGCTTTTTTCATCCCCGTCTTCCTTATTTAGCATTATGTCGGACACTGGTCCCTTGGTGTATAGGTGGTGCATAGGTTTTGTAGCAAGGGCTGCAAAACTAGATTAGGGAAAATTACCATTGACCCTCATTCTGTGTGTTCGGGGTGTAGAGGACAGGTTTGTTCGGTATCGTTAACCTGTGAAGAATGTAAGAATTTGTCAGGGGAAGAATGGAAGATTTTAAATGCTTATCTGAGAAGGCTTCAAAAAGAGAGAGCTAGGAAAGCTTCAGCTAGGACTTCCTCTTTATCCTCCCGTGATAGTCAGGATGTATCTTTTTCGGTTATTAACCCTGATATTCCTTCTAACAAATCTCCTATCCCAGACCCCGTTATTCCCGAACCCGATACCGTGGCCAGTCTTAAGACGCAGATGGATGCGCGTTTTAGTGTTATGCTTGCTGCCATGGAGCGGATGAGTAAGTCTTTGGTGGTACGAAGTGCAGTGTCTTGTGATAGTGCAGTGGAGGAGCTGGCTGTTCGGCCCACTCATTCTCCTAGGCCTGGACCTTTGTCAAACTCCCCAGCACCAGGGAGGAGGCAAGTTGAAAGCCCAAGGGAGGTGAGTGGGACCTGCCCCCGAGCAGTTGGCCCCTCAAGCAGTCCTGTTGCCGCTTCCCTGGATGCAGATGTTAGCCATAGAAAAGGCACATCAAGGAGGTGTATGTCTTCGAGTATGTCGAGTGAGGATTCGCCTAAGAGAGGTTGGCGCCGTAAAGATGTTTCGAGACCATTCAAGAGGTCTAGGTTGGCATCTCCTTTGGCAGTTCCCAAGAAAAGAGTGGCGCTTCAAGATCAACCTCCTTCGTGTAGTTTTTGGGAGGAGCCCGAATGTTTTTCGCATTCCGTGGATTCGGGAGACGAGAGGCAGGTGTTGGAAGCGCGGAGACGTTTACGTAAGAAGAGAGTGGTGTCGTGTTCGCCTGTTGTTGCTGCTTCTGGCGTGATTGCTGCATCTAGCGCCACGTGCCATGCGCCATCCTTCGTTTCGCCTGGCTCATCACGCCATACGCCACCCTACGATCCTCCTGGCGCCATGCGCCATGCGCCAAAAATTGTTTCTCCTGGTGACTCTCGTCAAGCTCCAACACCTGCGGTCTTCGTGCCTCGTTCTGTTCCGCATTCTCCTTCTTCCGCCTTGCCTCAAGATTTATTTTTGGCGGAAATGAATAGGAAGCTTGATAGCATTCTCGGCTTTGTGGAAAAAAGTGATCCTTCCGTGAACGAACTGCAAGTTGCTTCGATTTCTAAGGATGCTCCTTCATCGAATGTGCGGCTTCCTACGAGCGATCCTGTGCTGCATTCTCCTAGGAAGACGAATCTTCCTCCATCTAGTTCCTTGGCTCTTTCTCCGATTTCTGGTGGTGATGTTGCTTCGGAATCGGAGGCGGAGGTACAACCAGAGAAAGAGAAGCCGTTATCGAGCTATAAGCAACTGCTTCAGTATTTTCTGGAGAATTTTCCGGATTCCTTTTCACCAGTATCCCCAGCTTCTCCGGAATCTCGATACGCTCGTGATAATAGGACAGACACTTCGCTGGCTACCAAATTAGTTCTTTCTATTTCGGCCAAGAAAGGATTGAAGAAAATGGAGGAGTGGCTTGCAGAGAAGAGGGAACAAGGGAAGACTGTGTTTTGTTTTCCCCCTTCGAAATTGTCGTCTCGTCGTGGTGGTTGGTACGAGACTGGAGAATCTTTCTCGTTGGGAGTAGCTGCCTCCTCCCAAGGAGATTTCTCTAGTTTGGTAGATTCGGCCAGGAGGTCGGCTCTTAATTCAGCCAAAGTATTCTTTTCTACATCGGAATTTGATCACCTCTGCAAGAATGCTTTTAAGATTTTGGAAGTTATTAGTTTCCTCGATTGGTCGGTTGGAGCTCTTGGAAGGAAACTAAAAGCTTGCGCCCTTCAGGACGATCAGTTCGCTTCCCTGTCCGACGTGTTAGCTTGCATCGACAGGAGCATTAGAGATGCGGCTATGGAACTCTCTTCCGTGGTTACGTTAGGTATTCTCAAGAAACGTGAACTATGGTGTTCTTTCACCACTAAAGGTGTGTCTCGGTCCCAGAAGTCAGCTTTGTTGTTCGCTCCTTTGGATAGGAAACATCTTTTCCCGAGGGAAATAGTATCTGAGATCGCTTCAACTCTTCAACAGAGGGCAACTCAAGACTTGCTGGCACAGTCCACCAAGAAGCCTAAACCGTTGCCTTCAACAGTCGCTCGCCCGACAACGTCGATGGAGAAATCTCAAGGTCGGCCCTTTCGTGGAAGAGCCCCTGCTAAATCGTTTCCCAGATCGAGAGGAGAAGTCGTTTTGTTCCTAAAGCGATCAAGCCCTCCGACAAGAAGTGAGAGCGCCTCCTTCACTCACCAGTAGGAGCCAGACTGTCAGCTTTCTGGACAGTCTGGGAAGAAAGGGGAGCAGAACCTTGGACAGTCTCGGTATTAAAGGAAGGCTATTCAATTCCATTCTTGAAGGACCCTCCTTTGTCCAGGGAACCAGTGGTCTTAATGGCTTATTCTCTAGACTCAGAGAAATGTTGTGCTCTAGAGAAAGAAGTGTCAGCTTTGCTAGAGAAAGAAGCAATAGAGAAAGTTCTCCCCCCTCTCTCCCCAGGATTTTACAATCGTCTCTTTGTTGTACCAAAGGCGTCAGGAGGCTGGAGGCCAGTTCTAGATGTGAGTGCTTTGAACCTGTTTGTAAAGAAGACAAAGTTTGTGATGGAAACCACTCAATCAATGCTGTCATCCCTTCTTCCAGGAGATTGCATGGTATCCATCGACCTCCAGGATGCGTATTTCCACATCCCAATCCATCCTGCTTCGAGGAAGTTCCTTCGCTTTGTGTTCAAGGGCGAAGTGTTTCAGTTCAGAGCAATGTGCTTCGGCCTCTCGACGGCCCCCCAGGTTTTCACCAGAGTTTTGTCATCAGTGGCGAAATGGCTACATCTGTTGGGGATCAGAACAGTTTTTTATTTAGACGATTGGCTCCTGCGTGCGAAGACGAAGGAAAGGTGTGTGAAGGATTTGGAAAAGACTCTTCATCTAACCGAAGAATTGGGACTTCTGGTAAATTGGCAGAAGTCACATCTGGTGCCATCTCAAGAATTAGTCTATTTGGGAGTTCAGATGAACTCAGTAGTTTTTCAGGCTTCTCTGTCGGTGGAGAGGGTAGAGTCGTGCCTGTTGAAAGTGCGAGATTTTCTGAAGAAGACCCAGTGCTCGGCCAACGAGTGGATGAGCCTTCTGGGAAGTTGTCTTCCCCAGAACCGTTTGTGAGTTTGGGAGACTACATCTAAGGCCCCTTCAGTTCTTTTTAAGAGAAGTCTGGGACAGGAAGAAGAGCCCGGACTCGTTTGTTTTTCAAATCTCAGAGGAGATAAAGGCAGACCTCAGTTGGTGGAACTCTCCAGAGAAACTTCAGGAAGGAATTTCACTGTTCCCAAAGAACCCCAACCTCATCTTGTGTGCAGACGCTTCAGATCTAGGATGGGGAGCCACGTTAGGCAAGTTGGAAACAGCAGGCCGATGGAAGGGAGA
Organism: Macrobrachium rosenbergii; assembly: GCF_040412425.1. Taxonomy (NCBI): domain Eukaryota; kingdom Metazoa; phylum Arthropoda; class Malacostraca; order Decapoda; family Palaemonidae; genus Macrobrachium; species Macrobrachium rosenbergii. The sequence continues at coordinate 21,742,740 of NC_089770.1, read as the reverse complement.
ACAACTTCGGTGGCACATCAATCTGAAGGAATTAAAGGCCATTCATTTAGCCCTTTTAGAATTTGCGAAGGTGGTAAGGAACCAGGCAGTGATTGTCCAATCAGACAATACAACAGCTCTCGCATACATAAAAAAGCAAGGAGGGACCCACTCGTTCTCGCTATACCTGGTAGCGAGAGATCTTCTGTTATGGGCGAAAACGAACCAAACGACGTTGATGACAAGGTTCATTCCAGGAAAGCTCAATGTGAGGGCAGACGAGCTAAGCAGGAGCTTTCAAGTACTCTCAACAGAGTGGATCTTAAATCAAGAAGTTTGCCTCCAACTGTGGAATCTATGGGGTCGTCCTCTCATAGATCTGTTTGCCACCAAGAAGACAACTCAACTGCCTCTTTATTGCTCTCCAGTGCCGGACGAGGGGGCAGTCTTCGTGGATGCAATGCTGATGGACTGGTCAGGTCTGGACCTTTACGCCTTTCCTCCGTTCAAGATGTTGAGAGCAGTTCTAACAAAAATGTTGTCCCACAAGGACATGCGCGTGACGCTGGTTGCTCCGTTTTGGCCAGCAAGGGAATGGTTCCCGGACTTGATAAGTCTTCGTAGACTTCCGAGGCTTTTACCACCGAGAGTAGATCTACTCAGACAGCCTCACTTCCGAAGATTTCACGGAGGTCTATCCGCTCTTCAGCTAACTGCGTTCAGACTGTCGAACGTTGCCTCAGAGCTAGAGGTTTTTCAAGGAAGGTCTCTAGAGCCATCGCTAGAGCTCGTAGACAGTCCTCCACAGCAGTTTATCAAGCTAAGTGGTCAGTCTTCAGAGAGTGGTGTAGGAAGACTGGCACATCATCTTCTAAGACCACTTTAGAAGAGATCGCAGACTTCCTCCTGTATCTGAGTGTGGAGAGGAAGCTGTCTTCGTCGTCGATCAAGGGCTACAGAGCAATGCTTTCGACAGTCTTTAGGCACAAGGGCCTGGATATTTCAAATGACAAGGACTTGTCAGATCTTATCAGATCGTTTGAAACATCCAAGAATTCCAGAGAGAGATTGGTTTCCTGGAATTTGGATGTGGTCTTGAAATGGCTTGTGGGCAGTAAGTTTGAGCCATTATCGTCTTGCTCTTTCAGAGACCTTACGAGGAAGACAATCTTCTTGGTAGCTCTGGCTACAGCAAGGAGAGTCAGTGAGTTGCACGCCCTAGATAAGAGGGAGGGTGGGTTTTCTAGGGGGTAAGGCAGTCTGTTCTTCATTGTTGAGTTTTTTGGCAAAGAATGAGACTCCGTCTAAGCCTTGGCCGAGATCCTTTTCGATCCCTGGTCTCTCGGATTTGGTGGGACCAGATGAAGAAGAAAGACTTTTATGCCCAGTAAGAGCATTAAAAGTATATTTCGAAAGGACTCAAGCAGTGAGAGGTCCTTCTCCTAATCTTTGGTGTTCTGTGAGGGATCCGAGTAGGCCTCTTTCGAAGAATGCTCTTTCCTTCTTTTTGAGAGACCTGATTGTAGAAGCTCACAACCAGGTAGAAGACGTGCAGCTTCAAATTTCTAAAGTTAAAGCACATGAGGTGAGAGCGGTTTCAACCTCGTTGGCATATAGGAGGAATCTTTCCTTAGATTCAATTATTCAAGCTACATTTTGGAAATGTAGGTCAGTGTTCGCGTCTCATTATTTGAGAGAGATTGAGACAATATATGATGGATGCAGTACGTTGGGACCGTTTGTGGTGACTGGCACGGTGTTGGGTAAGGGAATAAAGGAAGTCGATCCTTCCTTGTGATGCTTTCTCTTGCTTAAGGTTAGCGTTGTTGTTTTCTGGGATGTCTGGGGGTACATTGTGACTAGGAGTACCCAACAGTCTTAGATTTTGGGTAATATTTTTAAGGTACAGGTTATTGGCGACACCCCTTGTTCTATGTGTTTTTTTCGTGTACTGCGCCCTGGGCAGGGGCATTTATTTGGTTGGTTATCATGCATAGTCCACGGTGAGCCCTCGACTGGCATGTAGCCTTCTAGCACTTAACCCTCAGGTCTATATACCTAGTTGGTGCAAGTTGAGGATAGCAGATTAAGAGGCAGTATCCATCAAATCAGCTACCTCAACAGGTAAGGAACCATCATTGTGTTTTTTATTTTCACAATTGTCTAGACTTTTTCATATTAGCTGCCATGGCCCACCTCCATCAAGGTGCCAATCAGCTATATATATAATTACCAGGTAAGTTATATGTACAAAAATGTATTTTTATAATAAAATGAGGTTTGTTCATGAAACTTACCCGTCAGATATATATATAGCTGTATTCTCCGAAGGTCCGACAGAATTTCAAATTTCGCGGCACACGCAGTGGCCGGTCAGGTGGTTAGTACCCATTCCCGCCGCTGGGAGGCGGGTATCAGGAACCATTCCCATTTTCCATTCAGATTTTCTCTGTCGCCGGTGTTGTCAACAACTGTTGTCTGCACCTCCGTCATAGAGATTTGCTTTTTCTAGATTACTGAGTATCTGTATTGTTTTGGTATTTTGACTTTGGATCGGGTAGATCGGCATACGCTTTTTTGACTTTTCTTTGGGTTTTGATTTAGATTATCATTATGTCTGGGTCTAGCTCTGCTAGTTACCGTGCGTGTGTGATGTCTGAATGTAAGGTGAGGTTGCCGAAAGCTGCGGTTGACCCTCACACTATTTGTTCTAACTGTAGGAAGCATATATGCATGTTGAATGATAGGTGTGATGAATGTGCTTCTTTGTCTGAAAATGAATGGAGAGCGTATGATAAATATGTGAGGAAGTTGGAGCGTGATCGACTGAGGAGGTCTTCCTCCAGGAGTGCTTCTCTTTGTGGAAGTGTTGATGTCGGCCCTAACTCCCCTGTACCTTTAGATCCTAACCCTGTGGTTTTGTCTCCTGCCCCTGAGATCGTGCCAGTGGAGACTAATATGCTTTCCGCTATGATGGAATCGATTCGTGCTTTAGAATCTAAAGTGTCAGCTCTCCAAGATAAGTGTTGTGAAGTGACTAGTGCCCCCAGTGCAGTGGAGGGGGCGTCAGACCGGCCCCATCATGCCTCTAGGCCTGGACCTCTGCTGGACTCCCAGGACTCAGGGAGAGAGCATGTCGAAAGCCGAAGGAGGGTGACGGGGAACCCCCACCGGTCTGGCGTCCCTTCGGCAGGTCCTGAAGACGTTTCCCAGGCTGCCCAGGCTCGATCTCGTGTTCGGGTCCTGAAGGACTGCTTCTCGTCTTCTGACACGTCCTCCCCACGCAGGGGTTGGAACCGTCAGATAGACTCTCGCCCTCTTAAGAGAAGCTTTAGGGAGGGAGGACGCTTCACGTCCTCTCTCTCCTGCTCTGTGCTCCTCGCCAGAGTTTGTGGATGCGTTTTCAGAAGAGAAAAAGAAGTACCGGACGTCATCCCAAGAAGACGTTTTTGAGCGCCCAAGAGCTCTCCTTCCTCAAGAGAAGAGGATTAGACGCCCCTCGTCCTTCTGCCTCTAGGTTCCGTGATTCTCCAGAGAGAGGCGTCACCAACGAGGACTCTTATTGCCTCCATGCAGCAGCAACTCTCCTCTTTCATTGCAGAGAGAGAGTCCAGGTCCCGTCCTCGTCGGAAGGATGTTAGACTTCCTGTGAAGAGATCTAGGCGGTCTCCTTCTCCTGCTCCTCGTTCGTCACCTTCGTCTGCTTCGCCCGCTCGTCGTGGAAGGAACCCAGACTCGTCCCCAGAGGGTGTTGGGGAGGATTTTCTTGACGTCACCCCAGGACGTCCTCCCCTCCCTTCTCGTTCTAGACGTCATGTTCTCCATTTTGTTGATGACGCTCGCCAGGCTTATGACGTTCGTCATGCTGCCAGACGTGACGCCCGGCTGGACGCTCAAGAAGCTCGTCATGCTGCCAGACGTGACGCCCCGATGGACGTTTTTGACTCCCTTCAAGACGCTCCACCTGCCGTTGCTGTCATCTCGATGGTTCCTGGTTCTTCAGCTGCTTTGCACGCCAGTTCCTCTTCCAAGCAGAGGTCCCTGCGGCGTGTTTCCTCTCCAACTTCTCTCTGCTCTTCCCCGCCCGATGTTGGAGATAGACTCAGGGTCTCGGAGTCTGAAGATGAGTTGAAGGATCAGTCCTCGTCGTCGGACTACCAGATCCTCGTCAAGCTGTTGAAGGAATTGTTTCCTGACAAGTTTCTGCCGGCAGTTCCTCTCTCCCCTCCTTCTCAACTGACTTTCTAAGTCTAGGAAAGCTCCGGGATTCCTGAAAATGACTAAATCGCTCTCCACTAAGCGGGCCTTCAAGAAAGTCCATTTGTGGATGGACTTTTCGCAAGGCTCAAGGAAAGTCTTCTTTTCGCCCTTCCCCCTTCAAGACTCTCGGGAAAAGCGGCGATGTGGTATGAGACCGGAGAAGACTTAGGCTTACGTCTTCCTTCCTCATCTAAGGGAGACTTCGCTATCGCTTCGTTGATTCGAGTAGGAGGGCTCATCTGTCGACGGCCAAGATTCCTGGACTCTTACGGAGATGGACCATCTTTTGAAGGGCCTTTTCAAGACGTTAGAAGTCTTCAACTTCCTTGACTGGTGTCTTGGAGCTTTGGACATTAAGTCTCGGAGCCAGGACTCGATCTCCTTGTCGGACCTTTTGAGCGTCTTGTCTTGTATGGACAAGGCGGTCCGAGATGGTTCTGAGAATTGGCCTCGCACTTTGCAACAGGAGTGCTCAAGAAGAGGTCTCTATTCTGCGGCTTTCACCACTAAGTCCGTCTCCTTGGCACAGAAAGGAGAACTGTTGTTTGCTCCCCTTTCCAATCATCTTTTCCCGGCTTCGTTGGTTAAGGACATCGCTGCAAGCTTGCAAGAGAAGACCACACAGGACCTGTTGGCTCAGTCATCGGCGCCCTGCGGTTCCTGTGACCTCGCGACGTCAAACCGGCAACTTTCTCCCAAGATGAAGAAGCCCTTTCGTGCCGGAGCATCCTCGAAGCCTTCTTCTCGAGGAAAGAACCTCTCGAGAGGTAAAGCCCTTGCTAGAGGTAGGGGCAAGAAGTGATGTGATTCTCCTCCAGATACCGGTGGGTGCCAGGCTTCTTGCGTTTTCCGAAGTCTGGAAAGTGAGAGGGGCAGACAGTTGGTCCCTTTCGGTTTTAGAGAAAGGATACAAGATCCCTTTCCTTTCTCCCCTTTTTGTAAGCCTTTCGCCCTTGGACCTCTCTCCGTCGTACGGTCCAGGAAAACAAGAGATCCTATACGACCTGCTGCAGCAAATGCTCGTCAAGAGAGCAATAGAACAGGTCGTAGACCTGAATTCCCCGGGCTTCTACAACAGGCTGTTCCTGGTCCCGAAGCAGTCGGGAAGTTGGAGACCTGTGCTGGATGTCAGCAGCCTGAACCGGGGATTGCCGTTTGAAAGAAACTTTCAAGATGGAAACGGCGCAGTCTGTTCTAGGAGCCTTAAGACCTGGGGATTGGATGGTATCCCTCGACCTTCAAGACGCGTGCTTTTCCACGCGTCCCAATACATCCTCAGTCAAGGAAGTTCCTGAGTTTCGTCTTGAGGGAAAGGTGTATCAATTCAGAGCTCTTTGCTTTGGCCTGTCCACAGCTCCCATGATTTTCACCGTCATCATGCGGAATGTAGCAAGGTGGCTGCATCTGGCAGGCGTACGTGTGTCGCTCTACCTGGACGACTGGCTGATCCGAGCGTCATCGAGGGAGAGGTGTCTGGAGGATCTTCAAGCAACTTTAAACCTGACGAAGGAACTCGGCCTGCTTGTCAACTTCGAAAAGTCTCACCTGACCCCAACGCAGTCCATCGTGTATCTGGGGATTCAGATGGACTCAGTGGCTTTTCGGGCTTTTCCGTCCCCGGAACGTCAACAGCTGTGCTACGAAAAAGTCCTGGCCTTCCTAGGGAAAGAAACCTGTTCGGTGAGGGAGTGGATGAGTCTGCTGGGGACCATTTCCTCACTGGAAAAGTTTGTTTTCCTAGGGAGACTACATCTCAGGCCTCTTCAGTTCTTCCTGCAAGACAACTGGGAAGACAAGGAAAATCTCGAGTTGTCTCTCAAACTTTCCCTCGAAGTGAAGGAGCATCTCAGGTGGTGGTTGGATCCAACGAGGCTTTCAGAGGGCGTGTCTCTCAGCCTTCGAACCCCGACCTAGTGTTGTTCTCCGACGCGTCAATGTCAGGGTGGGGAGCAACACTGGGCAAGAGAGAAGTGTCAGGCATCTGGAGAGGGGAACAGGTGGCCTGGCATATCAATATGAAGGAATTAGGGCGATTTTCTGGCCCTTCGATTCTTCCAAGATCAAGTGTCCGGTCCACAGTCCAGGTGAACGCGGACAATACCACTGCTCTATCTTACCTGAAAAAACAGGAGGCACTCATTCTCGTTCCCTGTTCGTTCTTGCGAAAGAGATCCTGTTGTGGGCGAGTTCCAGGAACGTTCACGATTCTTGACGAGGTTCATAGCAGGCGTTCAGAACGTGAGAGCGGACCTGCTAAGTCGTCGTCATCAACTGCTCCCGACAGAGTGGACTCTGAACCAGGAAGTGTGCCAAAACTGTGGGGTTTATGGGGTCGTCCCTTAGTGGACCTGTTTGCAACGTCAAAGAACAACAGGCTTCCGCTTTACTGCTCTCCTGTCCTGGATCCAGGAGCAGTGTCAATAGATGCCCTTCTTTGGGACTGGTCTCGTCTGGACCTTTACGCTTTCCCCTCCCTTCAAGATCCTGGGAGAAGTGGTCAGGAAGTTCAGCCCGTCGCAAGATACGAGGATGACTCTGATCGCTCCGTTTTGGCCTTACAAGGAGTGGTTTCCGGAGGTAATGTCGCTGCTGGTAGACTTTCCAAGGGTGTTACCTCTTCGTCCAGATCTACTCAGACAGCCCCACTTGAACGAGACCATCAAAACCTCTCCGCTCTCGGTCTGACTGCGTTCAGACTATCGAAATGCTGGGTCAGAGCTAGAGGTTTTTCAAGCAGGTGGCAAGAGCCATCGCGAGAGCCAGAAGAACATCCTCGATCGCAGTTTATCAATCGAAGTGGGCAGTATTTCGACAGTGGTGTAGAAAGAGGCACTTTT
>NC_089770.1:21707080-21735164 GCF_040412425.1 Macrobrachium rosenbergii | reverse complement strand
AAATAGCAAACTCCACCAACTGCTCACTCAGCGGAAAGTAAGGGAAATGGCAGGAAAATTTATCCTTGATCCACCTCCAATTTTAAAAGTGAATGTTCAGTACATGACCAGTGTTATAGAAGTGAGTAATGCTCTGGCTAAACACTGCCAACATACCCGAAGTTTAAAAGTTGCTCCAGGCTACCAAAGATATAATGGAGAACAAAAGCCTCTTGATTTTATGATAAATAGAGAGGAATCTAACAACCTTCACTTCACTGAAAATCAGTTTGATTCAACTTGGCCATGACAAAATCTCACACAAGCTCTTTATGTTAAGTTTAATCAACAGGATGTTGCATGATGTCTTTCACCAAAGTTGTTTTAGCATTTTTCAGATCTGGCAAAGATAAGTTTTGAACAGCAAATTACTGATCAGTTGCACTGACATTGTTTTCATGTAAGATAGTTAAGATGGTCAATACAAGACTTGTATTTGGAAAAGATGGTAAAAATTAGACTGTTTTTTTTTTAAAAGAAGGGTATTTTAGCATGTGCCCAATGTGATTTTCAGTTAATGCTGATGTAATTATTCATCTAGTCCTGTGCGATAGTGAAGCATTTGCCTCCCAGCAGCATCATGTCACAGTCCTTTTCTATTCCAAAAGGGCATATGATACTGCTTGAAGGTATAGCACCTTTGGAATGATTCATAGTTAATTAGTTATAAATGATTTGTTTAACCAGACCTCTGAACTAATTGAGGAGAGACAAGAATTCCCACTATTTAAGGCATTTCTGACGTCCCTTTTTTTTCTAGGTAGGTGATACATTTCTTTTTTTTAAATTCCAAGAGGAAGTTCTTCAAGGTAATATGGTGAGTACAACCTTATTTACTTTAGCGGTCAGTGGGATATCTTCAGTCATTCCCGATGACATACTTTCCACACACTTAGGGTGTATAGAGGTTACAAGTCATCCAGTTGTTTCATGAGGTAGTGCCTCACACTTATGGTTGAACACCTTATAGAAAATACAAAGATTTGTATTCATGTACGAACTACATTGTACAAGACAAATTGCATTTCTCATAGAAATACAAACCTGAAGTCTCATTCTAACAACACATGTAACATCTCCATGTATTCTATGTATCCAAAGGGTCAAGTGAGGGTCTGTAGACAGGTGTTTGTATATGCTCTCCCTACTGTACTTTGTTAACAGAGTTTTAACAACAGATCCAGCTATTGCAGATGCTTCCAAATAAAAGACCTCAGAGTTTTAAAACTAGGAGAAATGCAATTAGCTTTAAAGAAAATATGTATGCTATTTATGCCTTCATTAATTAGTCATTACATTGAATGTGAAGATATTTTTGTACTTTATTAACACCTAAGAAATGTTTCAGTTGGCTATTAAATGGATTTTGTTTAATACAGAGAATCTTTTATAAATGGAAATGAAAAACTGTATTCCTGTAGTAATTTGTTCCCCAATTTTCATATAACATCTTATGCTTGTATGCTCATCTTAATTTTTGACCCAAAAACCATCCAGCATGCCTATATTGGCCATACCTTTGGTCCTAATTGCTCTTATTTACATCAGTAAAAATTTGTTTCCTCTAATGTGGTATATTTGTTGATTACTGCACTTTGCTCTCTGTTTGGCCACTTCAATCTGTTGAAGCTTGGGCATGAAGCTAAAGGCTTTTTTTTTTAATGTGGATATCTGCAATTTGATTAAAATTATTTTTATCTCAGGTATTACCCTCGATGCACTTGACTGTTTTAAAAGTTTTTCAGCAATAAGAGATCCTTTAAGATATGCTTTTAAGGGTAGTAGTTTTCTTGATGCCTCACTCTTTCCTAAGTAGCATATTTTCCATGTTTTTGGATAATGGTGTACTGTACAGTATTATCAGATTTAACTGCACTACTCATTCTTTAACAAAGTTGTGCTGTTATGAAATGCAGTAGGCTTCATTAAGGCACTGTTTAATTTAACAACCTGCTAGTAAAATATTTAGCAGATGGTGGAAATTTTTACATTGTTGCTTGGAATACATCTTCCACAATCAGTAATTTGTTGATTATAAAAGCTTATTTACAAAATTTTCTCTCTAGTATATAAACAATATAGTAAATAAACAACAAATGGACTTATGCAAAGAGGCTTGGAGGTTTTATGTGGAACTTGTTGGAGGTACGGGGGTTTTCTTACTCCCATTTGTATTGCTTTGTGTCATTCACTTTTTATTCTTTACACAATTCTCCGTTAGTGTATGTTTTTCAGTTTTTTTCATACCACAGTTTTTGTTTGCTCAAGTTAAGAAATAATTACCTAGTCCTGTCCAAACAAATGTGATTAGTCTGTCTTGCATCTTTTGCAATGTTTCTATTTTACTTAACTTGGGATGATATATTTGGGGAAAAGTGTTAATATACAAATGCCTCTGTAGTAGTAAAGGTTATGGCTCTTATAATAGTTTAAGATTTAAATTCATTATATTTTATATCGGCAAATGTTTTATGAGAAAAGAGTAGCAGCCAATTTGAAATATCAAGACCTCTTTGACAGCAAATGCTGGAAGAAAAATATTGGTATTTGCATAGTACGACTTGTTGTGGGTCATATATATGAAATAATTGTCATTATACATGTCTTCAGACCAACATATTCTTTAAACTAATGATATTAAGAGAAACCTGATTAAGGAAATATACTTATTCAGTGTTAGGTGTGATAGGGCATCACTTCTAATATTCAAGATTAGTTATGATGCCATTTTATATAACCTGAAGTGTGGTTTGGTAGTTTATGGTAAATATAGCTTTTACAAACTGCTGAAAACTAGGAAGAATGAATGCATCATTTAATCTTTAAACTTATTTTTGAAACTAAAATGCACTGAAAGAACATTTTAAAAGTAAGGATGTTCATGAATAACGCCGGTATTCTATTTAGTGTATTAAAAGAAATTTTTATGGTATTGCCAAATAATACTTTTTTTCTTCATATCTTACAATATGTTCAATTTTACAACTTTTCATATAATTGTCATATTAGTTTGATGGGTTGTGTGTACTTAAACAGTACAAAATTAAAATAAGAGAGCATATCAGCTGCCCTTAATCCCAGGTTTTCTACTATAAACCATGTCTTTCACACATGGAAAGTAAATTCACCTAGGGCTGAAGGCCTGTTGTACAGTAGATTGTAAAAATAATGTTTGATTGTGACTATGGCAACAAAACAGGGTAACCAGATTTACAGAGCTTTTGGGTCTTCCATGATCAACACTCCAATTTTTTCATTACTTATGAGATGCATGATTTACTGTACTGCAGATACTTTGCAATAACTGATAAACTGAAGGTTGACCCAAAAACTTTATAAACAATTGCATCCCACACTTGTGGAAACTAAGTAAATTCACCTGAAGAATTGACTGAGAAAGTCCTGTTTTTGTGACTGATAATGAATAATCTAATAATGACCATATGACTGATGAATATGAGGCTATTCCTGCAGACATGGATTTTCCTTAGTGACTACAAGAACAAGTATGATAACAAAGACAGCTTGAGTAGTATGTGGTGATAATTGCAAGACAAGATGGGCATCTTTGGTGTTTTATAATTCATGTTCTATATTCTCTTGTGAAATTTTTTACATTTTTTTCAACAGCAAATTTTTATTTATACTTGGCAGTCTTGAGTTTTATTAGCCATAAGGTGATAATTTTGTTTGTGTAACACAAGAGAACATTGGCTATAGTTGTGATCATGATTATTATTATGAAAGATGATTGAATGAATTGGGTTTTTATAATACAGAGGCAGTTTGCAACATGTGATATGGAGACGACCTTAAACTATCTATTTTCAAAATATATTTTGCATTGTATCTTGTAAATGCCACCACAAATAGATAAAAATAGTTCTATAGTATTATTGAGAATAAGAGCAACTGATTTTATTTTCAGAAATATAATTTTTTGTTTATATTATTTTTCATAACAACCATTACATTTTTAACACAAAGTATGTAGTGTGAAACAAACTGATAGCACATTTTCTGAAAAGGACTTAACATTTAGAAATAAGGTAATAACCATGTCAAAAGCAGGCAATGTATGTCATATAACTCACATTTGAAAATTGTTTAATTTAAACCACATTAATGTGATGCTCAAGTGTGCATATTCACTCCCAATGTGTTTTTATCTAGTACGGTGTTTCAATATCATTAGACAACTGACATACATTTTTATGCTGTCTCATAGTTTGGGATACACCATCAAAATAAATTAGAGAGAAAGAGAGAGAGAGAGAGACAGAGAGAGAGAAACTAGTTGATTCTACCATTAAAAGTCATGGGAGATGCACAGGTCCTGCGAGTGTTAATCAGGTTAACCTTAAGCGTCCCAGTAAAAATGGCTTTGCTCTATTTAGCGACTTATCTCACCAGCTATCATATAGTTTGAAGGAACATTCAACATGACTGAGTTCAAATGTTTTCATGAACTGAAATCTTAAACTAATCTCACATTATGTACTAATTAGGAGACTTTCATTTTCTTTAAAATAAAAAGAATAAATATGGATACTATAATTTACAGTAAATGCTGTCTGTGTCATTACAGTCAGTACACTCCAATTGGCTACTTTGCTAAAATAATTTATTAGAATTCTCTACTCCAAAAAATAGTTTGGTGTAAAATTACATTTTAACAGCACAATTTACAAGGTAGAATCTTTGTACAGAATTACAATATATCTTTATAATAGTACAATTATTAGCAATGAATTTTCCCAATCTAATAGATTACAGTACTTGTACAAATCTACAGCTACTTGAATACAATGTTATATAACAAGAGAAAGTTTCAGGCATGTTCAACCATTTGTATTAGTCAATTTAGGAGTCTCATAGCATTTTATATATATTCATAATGTAGTAGTGTTCCAATCATCCACCAGGACTATTCAAAAGGAATTTCAATGCTAGCAACTGAAATAAGTTTGATGAAATCATTAAAATTAAAGTGAAATTTGGCAACAGCAGAATACCTTAAAAGCATAAGCAAGAAACAGGGTCAAAGTAGGTTACGACTTCCATAACTTTGCATCTGGTTTCTCCACGGATATAGGGACTAAAAGGTTAGTGTTACGTATTCAGCTTAGTCAATCTGATCAAGAAACGTGCAGTGATTCTATATTTAAACATGAAATTTTATTTAACCATAAGAAAATATAAACTATACAATTTTCAATATAATTTGAGGGAGGGAATAATCAAGTGGGAAACCAGTAGGTGGATAACTCGAATCATACCATAGAAACAATTCGCTTTTTCCTGACGTCAACACCATAATCTTTGTGATAGAAATTTTCAAATCTACCCATATATAGATAATGCTGTAAACATTCAACAGGATTTTCACATAGCATTTTCCATCTAGCTCTACTTTTATGAGCCTTTTCTGAATATTCAGAAAATTTAGTTCAACTAACTCAACCGTATCACTTTTTATAAGTTAAGCTTATCTAGAGATTTGTAACTCACACTGTTATGTATACCTGGAATTGACAGAGAAAATTTTAAAATATTAAATTGCACGTAAGTGAAAATTTCCACCATGTTAGATTAAGGTGATAAATATATACATATTTCTGTCAAAACTGCTATGCAACTGATTATCACATGAACAGTGATGCATTGTACCAACCACTAGATGCAAAAAAATCAGTAGAGTGAACTTTCCCACATATCTAACAAAAGACAATCATGAAAAATAGAAAAAAATATTCTCAGAGACACAAAGTTCATTTCAAAAGGATCCTCTGCAGTGCAAAAGAAATGACTCTAGTTTCCACATAATGTGTGTTCTTTGCTAGACATAACCTAATGATTTGCTCAAAATGGCCTAACTGAGATCTCTAAAAACAAATTTTATGCTAATTAGCAATATCAAAAGTTTGTGATCTCTGGTTAAGCTTGACTCATTTTGTAGAAAGCAATTCAAGACATAGAAGAGCATGGGAGGACAGGTGACCCCATTTGCGTCAACACTCGATCTAGCCACTGGAGGGGACCGTTTAGATGCAATTCTATCCAACAAGGAGTGGATGTAACAGTCTGTCGTCTGGAAAATAAAAGGAAAAATTACAAAAAGATTAATTTCAACTGGGTTGGAAAAACATTAGTACATTGCTACTGTTGTATGAAGATTAAATAACTTATGAAGGAATTTCTTAAAACTGGAACATGGTAGTTCAGTGCATTTAGTGGGTTTCAAGTAGCTTGCTAAGTACATTGTAAATTTCCTAAAACTATTATCTCATAAAATCCCATTCAGATTTTTTCTTTTTGTGTTCTTAGAAGCAGAATTTGAATTTCTTATTCACATAGGTATAACGTACCTTAATACTGTAATATTTGTTACTTTTTTCTTAATAGGAACATGACAAAACTAACTGACTGTAGTTGGTTTAGGAAGAAAAAATGAAGAGGCCCAGAAGCTTTGAAAGCAATGTCTGAAGTTCATAAAGAAAAGGCAGTTAGGATCCAGTGTCATACCACCAAGTAAGTAAAATCTACAAGAAAAAGACAAGATACTGTACAATGAAACTTCTAGGCTCAGAAAGATACTGTGCAATGAAACTTCAAGGCTCGGAAGCTCTGAAAGCAATGTCTGAAGTTAATAAAGAAAAGGCAGTTAAGATCCAGTATCATACCACCAAGTAAGTAAAATCTACAAGAAAAAGACAAGACACTGTACAATGAAGCTTCTACATCCATCATACATTGCACATACCTTTTGATGCTAATGTTAGTTTAGGGAAGTTATCAATAAACAAAAGCCTAGTCTCTCAAATCAGGATCCCTCACTAGAGGCTCCTTTTTTTCTCCCTATTTATAAAGGTGTTTGTGTGATATACATCATATATCAATGTCAGGGTTTGAATATCGTTCACCTGATGGATATCTATAGCTTCCTTGGATCTGGAATAAATTGCCTGGTGTTTTTAATGGTTAAATATTATTAGACTGTTTTGACAAGAGATCCTATTTGGTATCTTCACCAGTATGAAGTTAATGCCTGCAGTGTGTGACACATGGCACTAGGAATTACTCATTTATTGCATAATTTCTTCAGTCTTAGCTACATTCCCATGCTTAGTCCTTCCCTTGCTTTGATTTTTGTACTGCAATCAAGAACTTCCAAGCCCATTTTATGAGAGTAGAAATGACTTATCAGGCACTTTAGAATATTAAATATGGTGGTCATTTCATTTGCAGAACACGGACAGTTTGTTGAGGTGCCTAGTTTGGTTCTCACAAGTGCAAAATTGTGAGTGGTATTGGGGGCATGTTTTTTGTGTAGAAAAAATCAACAGATTCCATTCATTATTATCACTTGATTTCATCCTAATACAACCTCTGTGTATTTATCTTTTATTGGCATAAAAACAACAGTAAAATGTGCTCTTTCATGCCCAGTAGTTTTGATTAAAATACTTTTCACAACTTTATCTACTGTTGAGTTTGATGGCATATCAAAGTTTACGGGAGTTTCAGCCATGTTGCCGATGCACAGTAGTTTATAGTCATTAGCAGCTTGAACATTTTCTCAGCTTGCAGCTCAAATCTAGCAGTATATTTCCTTGCCGATCTTTTCTCCATAGCAAATAAAGGTATAATGTAAAAATATATCAGTCGTATTCTACTTAATGTCATTTGTAACATAGCTACGGTAATTGTTTACTATTGTATTTGTTACTTGTTATTACTTGCTGATGGCTTATCCAGGTCCTGCACCACTTCCAAAGTGCTCACAGGACCTCCGTCGTCAAATTAATAGTTTATTTGTCAGATGTATTTGCTCTCACTGCATATTCCACACTCACTGTTATGTATTCCATGTCACAGCATTGACTAAACAAAAAGTTTTAATTTTTTTTTTTTAAAGACTTCAAATCCTCAGTCTGCCTCAGCTCCAAGAGGCAGCTTGTTATATTATCAAGGAGCTACGTATTTAAAGGCTCTGGAGCCAATGAGGAAAAAAGCAGCTCCACCAACTTGAAACCATCTGCAACTAGTCTCATGTCAGGTCAATTTATTGGCTGTATATTCTGTAATAGGTCCCTCAAATATTGTCAAATATCGAGGAGAGCCAGTCTTAACAACTTGATGAATCAAAACACACAACTTGAATATTATTCTGGCCTTCACTGGAAGCCAGTGCAAATTAATTAAGACAAGTAATCCAGCCCCGCAAAGCACAACCATTTGTTAGTCTAGCAGCTCTGTTCATAATTTTCTGTAATTTCTTGAGCTGTACAATCACTCAAAAATGTTTTGCAACATACTTCAAAACTTTTCAGACAACAGATGTCGCTATTTGGCAACTCAGTTGTAAGCGCGTGAAACAAATGAACACTAGTGGTGGGTCCGAGAAATTACCTGCAGTTTCCCTTAAACAGGGCTTTTTCTGATACTGCTTACTGTTGTCATACTTTTACTTAATAAAAGGATGTTACTATAATACTGTACTTCAGAGGTCATCGTTGTTTTATCTCCTTCATATGTGTAAACTTTGTAGACATAGGCCTACGACTGTTATAAGTTAAACTATTTATTAACATCAACAAATACGACTTTTGTAAAGATTTGCTTGCACATTATTATTAATCAAATTTTTGACTGACTAATCCTATGTATATTGTGAATTAGTGAAACTTAATATAAAATATACTGAACTAGACTAACAGATTTCACGTCTGTTTTTTGTAATACATAGAATATAATTGTCGAACGTGGCATGCCGCATACTGCGATGTATATATATATAATGCCGTTATCATGTGTAATTTCTAATTTCTTTCATTGCTACTTAGGCCTATCATTTTGATGCCTCTTATGAAGTTAACCGAATATATAACACCTATTTTTGTATTTCTTATTATCTAAGTTTCTAAAGAATTAAAATTAGCTAGAAGTTCAACATTAATTTAGTTAATGCTAAATGCCAGCTGTGAAGAAGACTACCATGCTCATCAGTGGAGAATGTCTCCTCCTCATCGCAAAAGATGATTCTTACAGAAATCATCGGCCACTGGATTATATTATAATGCAAACCCTAGCCTCTATTCTTTGTGTTTCGCTGATATGAAGTGTTTCTTGGCAGGAGTATGATGAAATAATATCTTGGTCTCATGTAACCTGTTACGGATGGTTTGAGCAGCAACTTGAAGGGAAAGCGCATGTTCTCTCTTTATGGCAACACCGGCTTGTCAGGGGAGTTAGGCGGAGCTCCTTTAGTGATCATCCGATAATGATCCTTAACACTAGTGCAACAATGGGGTCGTCCTCCACTTTTTACACTGAATTTATCACATTTCATCGTTCTCACTGTTGTTTTATTCCGCTATAAATGGTTGTTTTATTCGCGCTAAGCTGCCGAGCAATATCTACAATAGAGACATTAGTCTTATGCAAGCTAATGATTGTGGTTCGGCTGAGTCTGTTGCCCATCTTACCGGTGCAAGTGACGAGACAGTTTAGTTTAACTTTCCTGCCCAAATGTGGAGTCACACGATAACATACGACGTTCCGAGATCTTTTCTTTTTTGTTTTTGACGACAATAATGGTTGAATTCTTTCTTTATTTATATATAATTTCATTGATAATTATTCATTATTATTTTATTAGTCGGTAAGCTTTTATCTGGATTCGAAATATAGTTTCTTCTCTGACTCTTTTGCCCAATCATCTGATGTGAAATTTTTCAAAATGTTTCGCCATTTTTCGTAATATGAATTTTTCACTCACCATTCTTTTTTATATTGTTAACTGTATGATTAAAAACCAAAGTTGAATAAGAAAATTACATTTCCTTGTAAATATCAAAAGAACAAATTACTGTTAGGTGAATGAAAACTTCTGGAACATGTTGTTGCAAAACTTTGAGTGACTGTACACTGGGCATCTTATAGTACACCGAATTACAATAATCCAAACGGTTTATGACATGAACGATGACAAGAATCTTAACAGAGCTGTCTAGATATTTTCTCACAAGGCTTTATTCTTGAGATGATAACCAGCAACTTTTACTATACAGTATTGTTAACTTGTGAAATTTGCAAGCAAAACAGCTGTTGTTATCCGATTCAGTTGTTCCTCACATAACAGTTATCCGATTCAGTTGTTCTTCGCATAACAGTTCTTTGCATAACAGTGTTTCTCATTCAGCTTTTATGGCTGTAGGCATTTACGAAATGAGTATAACATTACTAACAATACTTTTATCATTCTCTTTTATTTTTTCAACTTATTTAACTAGAAGATGGAATAACGAGGTGAGGAAAAGAAGTTAGTCCATTATACTTTGGTCTCTCTCACTGCTGCCTTGGCTCGTCAAGCACAAAATTTAAAAAATACCTATTGTCAAAATATTGTCATATCGGTATTAATTGCTAATGACCCTATTGCAAAATCAAATTATCTCAAGGCGAATTATCATAACTCAAACACTACCTGTATTGCACTTATCTCTCACCTTTCATTTGGCTCTGCCATTTGACATTTTATGCACATGGACACCTTTTAATATGGTATAGATTATATTGCTAATTTTTTCTGCTACAGAAATGAATTATTTGTTGGTATCATGGAGTTTTTCCATATATACTCTTGAGTCAGCTTTACTCAGGAACTGAATCTAATCTTTTTCCTGACCTTAAGGTCTCCAAGGACTAAACAGCAACTGTTTTTATGTCATACCATTTTGAGACCCCAGGAAGACATGGAGGTGCTTGCAATGAAGAGCTTGTCTTATAGAGGCAGGTTGTAAAGGTGCAGGTGACACGGGGACTAATAGGAGAGATGTTGTACTGTGACATTTTGTGACAGGTACAAGTTAACATGGAACACACATGGTCCATATGGTAGAACAGGGACATATGGCATGATGAATAGTTTCATTGCACTAAAGATATTTTTTACAATACACCGCCTACACAGAACTTGGTAGAACAGGGACATATGGCATGGTGATTAGTTTCATTGCACTCAAGATATTTTTTACAACCCAAGTATAGTTTTGATTTTCATTGTCTTCTGTGCCAGAAGATAGCAGGACTATGTGATACTGATTGTCTCATCTCCCAAGCAACAGATCAGTTCAGTGTCAAGATGGCAACAGGATGTTAAGACATACCAGACACCTGTTCATAAGGGGCCAGCCATGCTAATTAAGCAGCCATGAAAGCTTGAGACCTGGTGAATCCACACAGAACCTTTACACAAGCTATGCTATATGCAGGGCATCATCACTAAACAGATGATAGAATATTTGGCCAAATGTGGATACTTATATACAAGTGGTGATAAGAAAAACTGACAGTGTACTTACATGAGAAATAGTTGGCTGAATCTCAGTGTCACTGGCTATTCCAGTGAACAACTCTTAATTAACTCAAGAAATGAGTAAAATGCCAAGTTCATCTGCACATCCTAAAGTATATCCAATAATACTTAGTAGTTGAGAACTGTTTTCTTTCCCAGGTCCCCACTCTGCCAAAGGTGCTCTGTGAGACCTACAAACTCAGTTGTTATATATATATGCAATAATACAGAAACATACTGAGATTTGATTGGGAAATCCACACTGCCATAACATTCTATTCATGGGAGACCTGTGGGTATTGATATGCAGAATTGAATATCAGACAATTCCAGCATTTTCAGGAATTCACTTTGGATTATTCTCAACATTATGCATCACCAAGTAGTTATTCTTAAAATTCTTTATGCGTCACCAGAAGTTACTAGTTCTTGTTACCACTTTTGATCTGACAGGACTACTGAAATCGAGAGTTGTAACAGTCACTCATGCTTCAGTTCAGAAATGACTCGGAGGGTTGTAAATATATGGGTATGTATTTGTCAAGTTTAGTTCATATTTTTTAATTTCATAGATTATTCCATGATACTTATAGAGAAAGACAAAGACCAAGAGGAAGTTATAGTCTTGACAATTTAATGCTGTGTTTAATTTTGAACACTGTAACTAAAGCCTCTCACTGGTAAGAAGTACTACAATGATTGTTTTATATCAGTATTACAAGGAAATAAGGTTCTCTAACACTATTATAAAATAAACCATTTACAGCTAACAGTATTTATTATCATCTCTGAAATAGGATTGTTATAATGTTACCTTAAAAAATCCTTATTATAAGAATTTAACTTTTTGAGGCTTTTGGGCTTTTTTTTTCTAAAGTAGATGATCATTACAACATTTTGTCCACACCACAATATTTGACTTTTGTTGAATTGTTAAGAACCTTCAAAAACTAGGTAACAAGGTAGATAATTGGTGGGTGATGGGGTGGGGAACCTGCTCATATGCCATAAGCTAGTACTTTCTCTCTGACCGCGTGATTTAAGATATCTTGCTCTGCTCAAAAACTTCTTTCATCTTTTTATAATATATATATTTGTTAAAACTTCTTTCATCTTTTGATAATATAAATATTTGTATGGTGTTAAGTTAAACAAAAGGTGTGAAGGACACGAGTAGGTGTTTGGCAGTTCTATGTCCTTTGAATTGAAGAGGTTCAGCAGCAGCAAAGGAAGCCAAAAGATGGTTGCCAGTGTCTCTGGGGGGAAGATTACACACCTTTGGATCTCCCTCCTTAATTGTCCCCTCTCTCTCCCTACCCTTTGTTCATTCTCTGACTCTCTCAGGGGGATTTGTGGAAGGGTTGGTGACCAGCACAAATTTTCTAACATGCTGAGCTCTCCCTAGCTGAGAGTGGCACATCCAGGTTTTACCACCGCCTACCTCTGCTTCATTGGTGGCACTGCTGGAGTGTTTACAGAAAGGGTAAGTGACCCATCTTTCACTGCTGTTCCTGCTAAGGAATTCCTTTGAGTTTTGTGCTATAAATTTGGCTTAAAGATGAAAACAACTCATTTTGTGTTGGATTCAATCATACAGGGCCACTTTTTGGTTTCAGAGGACAAGAAATATGTATTTTTAGATGCCCATCTATCAGTCCTTCAGAAATTACCTCCATTTCATTTCTCAAGGGACTGTCCACCTGTTCAAAAGCCTTGAGGTTTTTGCTGGCAAATCCCTCAGGAGTTCACATAAGTGCTTATTTTTATGTTGGCTTAGGTCTTGCCTTTTATTGTAACATTGGGACTGCAATGAACTGGGAGAAGTTGGACCTTATGCCCAACAGGCATACTGATACAGAAGCAGTGGGATTTTTTTTCCACTGGCTTCAGCAGGCTAAATGCAACAGTGCATTTCCTGTTCCTGACAACCATCTCAACATGGTAGGTCATGTTCAGTCACTTGTCATCTTTGGTAGACCTTTCTCACTTTGTAGAGTTGATCAAGCTCACAAGAGCTTTACAGTCTTGTTCATCTGTGGAACATTGGTAAAATTGGGTGTAATTCTCATCTGCTGACTAACTCAGGCACCAGTGTCTGAGCCATTTGGAGAGGCCTTAGTTCAAGATCTCATCCACACAACTTGTTCTGCTAGCCTTAGCCTTGTTGTGTAGCTCACTGGTGAAGTTGTAGGGCCTCTTGTGTTTTGTCTGGCGCTCAGAGACTGAGGATCCCTCTTGTTCTTTCTTCATGAGCTTTTGGCGAAAGCTTAAAAAACCTAACAGTTCTGACAAAAAATCTGAGAAATTTTTGAGTTCCCTCCCTCTTGAGACTTTTGTTAGTGGGGATCCAGATAAGATGCATTTGTGCCAAGTGTAAGCTCTGTGTTTCTATTTAACACGAACTCAACCTCTTAGGCCAAAGTGTTAGGGGGGTCTCTTTGTAATACCAACTGTCCTTTAAACCCCATGAATTTATGATTAGCCCCAATACTAGCAGTCTTCCAACTTGGGCCACGTTATATTTAGTGCAGCACTTGGTTCTCATAAGGTTTCCTTGATTAGTGCAACGTCTCACTCTGTCTGGCTCAGGGTCCTATTAATCACATCCCCAGGTCAGAATGTAAAAGAGGCTACAGAAGTCACAGTTTCCCTGCTCATATTCGTAATGGCATTTATGGGTGGAGATTCAACTTGCCAGTTGGTTAACTATCCTCCCATCGAAAGAGCAAGTCTTCTACGTAGAGAGCAATGACTTGCAGTTTTGTTGGAACAAAGCCAAACATTAATCTGTATTTTTCCAACGGAAAAATTGTTAGCTTGTGGCAGGTGAGTGGGGCAATCCCACACTCAACTACCCATCTCCACTTAACTACCTTTTTAGCCAGTTTCAGCAACTGTTTCCAGCTCACACTGAGGAATACAACTATATAAAGGCTTTTGTTTATATAACCAGAAATAGTGTTATATGAAAATCCCACAAATACTGCTTGCCATACTTAGCTAAATTCCCTTTTTTAGGCAGCTAAACTGACTATAAAGTCTGTAATGTTCTATGAAAATTTTACTAAATTTCTTTCCTTATTATTCAGTTTTGGAGATGCAAGTTGTAATTCAATATTTGCAAACAATTTGCAAGGTCCAGAGCAATGGTTAAACACATTTTCAAACTGGATTGGAACTTCCTGAATAACCTAATAACAAAATCACAGCTACTTAGGGCAACCTTTGTGTTAAACAACTGGACTTATCCAGACCCACCCACCTCCAGAAAGAGATACCAAGTGTACAAAATATATATGTCAATACAAATTTCCACTTGTATCTACAGAATGCAAGGTTCTGATCCAGTAAAAATACCAAATTTAATTTCCAATATGTAAAGTCAAGCTAATAAAAAGGTATTAGCTTTCATGTGTTTCTCTTTATTCCACTAATCTGAAGCATTATCATTATCTTACATTGCTATTTTGGTACAGTAAAAGTAAAGGGAATTGAAAGGACACATGAGGCTTGAAAAGATAAACAATAACTAATCTCAAATACCTGAGTATCCTCCCCCAAACTAAATTCAATGTTAGAGGAAGTATGGCAGCGGACTTCCTAGTAAGTTACTAAGAAAGGGGGAAAAAGAAAAGGGGGGAGGGGCATTAAGTGCTAACAGAATCCCAAAAACAACTAATGTTCAAGTTAGAAAGAGAATACTGTACAGAGTAATTCTTGAATCCTAACTACCTCTACTAAGTTCCCTTGTTCATTATTATGATGATCTGCAAACAGGCATGCTCTAAAGTTTGAGAAATTCAAAACTTTTCAACTGAAAATAAGAAAAAATACTAGCTCCACAAACGTAATATTGAACTTTGCAAAGAGAGGTGCATGCCTTGCAAATTTTCTATTTTCTTAGGGAGAAAATTTGCAATGTACTCCCTCATGCTATACTGTAAATTCACTAACATTGAAGAAGAGTGACATTAGACCACCTGTATCAAAGATAGGACAATACAGAAGCTCGCTTCTCAAGTCTTAACTACTGCAATACTTTTTTTTTTTTACCCAAAGTGCACTGTACACTAACTTGCACATGTGAAGTTTAAATGTGGATGAGAAGCACTTATGATCTGCACTCAAACTTTTTGTATTATGTGAATTGGAAGGCACAAGTTGGACAGAGTTAGTTTTGGCAAAAAGTCCCATACTGACTCAAAGGAATATCTTGGATCAAAGCCAAAATTTTCTTTGTTCTGCAAGTTGGAAATTACTGTCATGGATAAGACATACTATTTACTTAACAGAAAAATTGTTCACTTTAAAAAAAAAATACTATGTTGTTCATGATGACGGCATTCCAGGAACAAATGTCAGTATAGTGCAAGGCGATTACCACTTCAAAAGGAATCCCATTCTTTATAAACAATGTCTAAAATGGACAGAAATATGCAGTTTTCTGTAAAACTGCAATTGTTACTAAGTAAAACACGGAACAAGAAACCAACACTGTGGAGCAATTGCACAGCGTTAAAAAATATCCAATACTGTAATGTCACTCAAATTTTACAGCTTCATGTGACAATGCCAGTGATTAATATCAAAATCAGAGATAAGAAATTTCTGTCCACAATTTAAGATCTGAGTCAGCTACTGAATACCAAAATTGGAGAATAGAAGAAAAATATTTCCTCAGGATTGACGGGTATCCAAAAGGTGTGAAAGACATTACCAGTATACGGTTTTTTGTGCACCAAAAAGAGAGGCACAAGATATGTTTCTAAAAAAGTTAAGAAAGCAATCAAGAATGACTCCTAGGATTTTAAATGACTTGCATTAGTTATAGAAGCACTGCCAATGAAAATATTGTGGGGGGGGGGGTTCTAATGTCCTAGACCACCTACCAGTCGTGCTATGAGTTTTGTTAGGGTTTACCACCCTCCTCCATAAATTGTATACCATGTACTAACTTTTTAACTAACTCTTTGTTAAGAGCTTCAGTAACCATATGTTTATACTCAGGAGATGGGATCAAGATTCTACTAGTTAAAAATGTACTATTAGTGTAATACTATGAACTAGTCCACCAACTCCAATCTGTGTAAGTTTGAAAACAAAAACAACATGACTACTAAAGTCTAAAAACAGCATTTGAATCAAGACCAACCAAACAAGCTTTATGACCATGATCCAGGACTTTTGTGTGACACTGGAAACTGATTTTAATACTTTACTGTCAAAAGATAAGACATTCCTTTCGAAAGTAAAAGGATGACATCCTACCTGTATTGTGCACCCCATCCTTTTACGAAGGAAATACGTATGGTGCACATACGAGTCAACTGATAAACGGCCTCAAAACCTTGGCTCACACTCTGTGCCAGCTGATGTGCAAACTCTTGATTATTGAAGATTTTCAAGTTACAACCTGAAAGAGAGCCACTGATATCATAACTGAATATAAGAATGTCCTGTATTATAAAAAAAATAAAATAATACAGGATAGCCCACCAAAAACTTTAAAGGATATTCTTTTATTACCTTTTTGGGAAGGAAAATTCCCTAACCTCTTTCTGATGCAAATTTATATTTAAAGAGGGGAGAGAATGTTTTCTTCTGAGAACTAAGAAAAAATCTCACTAATTTCAGTGTTGCTGTTATGACATCATTATGATAAAACCAGTGGAAGCATTTATCAACTCTAAAAATTAATAATTTACAATGACAAGCATGTAGTGTATCAAAAACTGCATTTAAGAGTAGCAACTTTACAACAATTATTTAGTCATATTTATTCTTATACTACGTATATACTTTGAATACAAAAGTGTCTTATACTTTGAATACAAAAGTGTAATATATACTTATTTTTCGTTGGTTCTATCTAAAATCATTCTTCATTTTTTACATTCATATTTTAACACTGAAATTTACTAGTATATCATCATTCACCTATTCATTATCAATCATATCATTTATTTATATATTTCACTTTCATTACGGCGCTGAATAATCCTGATGAGTTCCGGCGCTTGGTCTTCAAGACCTAAATTTCATAATCAGTCAATCAATATTGAAATATCATTTACGCATAGTGATGTTATCTCAGATCTTACCTGGAGGAATCTTCACAACTGTTGCCGGATGCCAACCATAACGCTGGTTACAGTTTGGACTTTGGACAAAAATGGAGGAATCTGAAAGGCATTCTGCAAAAACTTCACCTCCAATATAATACAACCTAACTCCTTTACCAATGTGACGTCTCGTCTGTTCTACAACAGGGTTGCGATTAACGTTGGACAGAAGACCTAAGCAGAAACGCTCACTGTTGCTAGGGTCTGAAAGATGAAGTTGCAACGCCGTGAAAATGTACGGTTTCAGAAATATGGTAGTGATTTATTTTAACAATTTTTTCTATTCACATTTTCTTACTCGAGTGCATACCAAGTGTTCTCTCTAGTTATCTCTTTCATCACTGAATGAAGTGTGTATCATTTTAGATAATGAATACAAAGATATCCTAAAAATAATCAAATTTCTAATACTCTTTTTATTTAGTAACCGCCGTACATAACACATGAATTTCACCTAGAACATGCATCTATTGAATAATAATCTCTCTCACCTGTGAATCCATCCACTGTCAGAGAAGGCTGTGATGCATGGAACGTCTCGCCTACACGAGTATTGAGTTCGTAGTATGAGATTGAACACCAGAAGGCTGGTTCACAGTATGTAACTGGCTGGGCATCCAATGGGGGACTGGGAGATGTTGGGATCATACCTATAAAAGAAAAGAGTAAAAATATGTGGAGTTGCAAAGTAAGTAATCAAACATTGCAGATAACTGCCACAATGTAAATTTTTGAGTCAAAATACTGTAATCGTGGATTTTAAGACGGCAATAAAAACTATCTATAATTTCTGTTCGAAATGAAATTCATACACCTACATTAAATGTAAAGAGTAATCCTGCTATATGGAAAATAAAAACTAGTAAATTCTCGTTTTTAGTATTAAAAGAATTGTGCCAAGTTGCCGCAAACCTTACAGAATAGAAAAAGGATACAGGCTATAAACTTTGGAATATGATACTTGTTTTTAATAGCTCATATTCACTGGATATGTATAAATGTTGACTTGGAACCTTTGGTGTTATGGTATGCATATTAGTGAAATACTGAGGCTTATGTTTCACAATATAAAGTTTATTAGCACAGGATTATAATGCATGACAAGAAATCTCCATGAAATCCACAATATGTACAATTACGCTATTTTATATTGCACCACTTTACGAAATACGTCGCTTGGATCGTTTTTCTTTTTTTATTTTCCATACAATAATTAGTTTGAGAAATTTTTTATAATAAAATTTGAATCAATTATCACACGCAAAAAATAAAACTGCTAGGAAAAACCTTGTATTATACAAGTTTTTAGTATTTTGTCCGAATCATTATGAAATACTTCATTATATTTAGATATGAACAGGCCTACCAACCGTGTTAACAGAGTTCGTCTATATGAAGAGCTGTTATTTTAAGCAAATAATACGTGAGTGGAATTTGGTATTTTTAATGTTAACAAATTATCATCTGTTTAAAGATCTTTCTATTAAAAGAAAGAATGTTATTTTAAGTTAGCAAAAGACATAATTATAAAAAATATATGATTTACAGCTTCCTTTCCTAAACTAAATACAGTTCGCTTCACTGAAGGAAGGTGCAATGCATTGCCATATCCCGTTCGGTTGGCACGCCTGCAACGCCGAAAGTTCAGTAGACCAGTTTGGATGCACGATAACTTCTAAATCTTTACATATGCCAATTTTCTTTTTAACACCATCAAAAACGTCAAATTGAAATAGAAAATTTTTACAAATATGAAGGAGAATTCAGATATACCAAATAAGGAAATTGGAATTTTTTTTTTTTACAAATGAATGGTTTAATGGGAGTCGTCACCTAAGCCTAGAATGAATGGCAACTGATAACGACACGTGTGAACGGAGTTACGGGTGCTTTTGGGAGTTAAACTAATTATCGGGATGTGAATAGCACTGAAACTGGCTAAAAAAAAAATTACTGAATATATGGGATACATATAATTTACTGTTGTTTTTCTTTAATTGCATTCGAAAGAATATGTTGACTTATCTTTATATATTGTTATTTAATTATATTTTAAAGCATTAACATTTTTCTACTATATGAAATTTTTTAATGTTACGTTTCAACCTCTTGCTCCCGCCTCATTTTGGAACGGAATGGAATTTAGAATTTTGGCCCAAGGCCAAGCGCTGGGACCTATGAGGTCATTCAGCGCTGACAGGGAAATTGATAGTCGAAAGGTTTTAAAAGGTATAACAGGAGGAAAACCTCGCAGTTGCACTATGAAACAATTGTTAGGAGAGGGTGGAAAGTAAGATGGAAGAAAAAGAATATAAATGGAGATACAGTAAGGGGTTGCAGATAGGAGCCAAAGGGACGCTGCAAAGCCTTAAGTAATGCCTACAGTGCACCCCTTGAGGTGCACTGATGGCACTAGCCCCCTACTAACTACCTCATTAAGGAAGGGTTATACATTTTTCTCTCAAGGAGTGACTCGTTCAGTCTTAAGCCATACGGTTTCAGAATTAGGTCAAATGGACAATTCGAGGAGGCCATTCAACACTGAAATAATCAATTATATATTTGCATAACGGCTGTAAAAGAACACATTCTTGATTATGAGAATCTAATGCCACATAAATTGTTATGAACAGAATCATACTGCATATTATAGGATTCCCCGCCTTTCACAGATTAAGCATGGATCATTAGGCGTAGCCAAACATTTATTGGCTAATATTCAACATTTTTTTGTTTTGATTATGATAAAATATAATAAGTACTTTTGTTTTTAAAGCTGTATAAGCAAAACATATGCCTACAATTTTGAGTGCTAAAATAAAACCTTCAGATTGAAAAAATAGTTTGGCCGGATCGCAAGGAAAATTAATACCACAATTCTTAAAGAAAAATCATACAAAAGAACGATAATAATTTAAATTTCCTCTATACAGAATGTTATAGCTAGGCTGCCATAATATACATTAGCGAGTGACTCGGATCTTTGTTTTAAACTAAGCCAGCCTTGCGCAGGCAAAGGCTCTTTCTTGCTCTAGGGCAACCCGTAACCAAGCAACAGAAACTTAATCTGTCACCATAGCACGTCATGCGCCTGCGCGGCCACGCAAATAGTTGCCAGGTACCACTTGTTGAACACCGCCTTATGTCTATTATCTGGAACATTAAAGGAACTGATGGAATATTTTATATCCAAATGGTACACTAAACTTGATTTCAGTAAAACATAGGCTTTCACCACTTCAATATCTATTCTTGCATTTTCAGCCTTGTGAAAATTGCCAGTTCCATTAAGGTTCTTGCAAGTTTCTCCCATATACCTCAATAAATGTCAAAAATCCATTGACTAAAATTCATCTGATAATTCACGATAACTCAAATCATCATAAAAAGTTTATGCCAGCATTTCTCTTTATGTACAGAGTAAGATGTAAAATAAGTTGTTTTATGTACAGAGTAAGATGTAAAATAAGTTGTTTCCTTTGTACTAGCAACTTCAGTCTGACCTCTATGAGGTCAAGGTTGCCCTCTTTCCTCTATCATGACTTCCTGAAGACATACATGTCTTCATCCTGCTATTTCCATGTCTACCACTTTTTTAAGAGGCAGTTCCTTACCCTTTTCAATATAGTGCATATCCAAACAATTTCAATCTTTGAAACGACTCTTCTAGCCAATACACACCACACACTCCACTATTTACTCATTTGTAATATGATCTTTCGACTCCACTTTGGCCATCAATCTTAACATTTTATAATTACAGCTTTTCGAAATCTCTGATGCAAAATATATTCTTGCCATATCACCATGGCTAGGAAACAAGACAGAAGTAGTGTTTGGGTAGGGATTTGGATTTCCACTGTGGGACTGGGATATCTGAAAATGTGGTATATTTACCATTTTTTTGTCTGTTTTCATCATTATAACAGTTGCCTCATTTCTTGACTTTTTAAGCCCCTAAAACTGTCAGTCTCATACATCCCCTTTACCCTTGGACCAATGGATATGTTATTACTCTCACTGATTTCTTTGAAACTGTTCCCTCATCCATACGACCTACGCATTCTTATCAGTCACTCATTCACACTTCAGTACCAAACCACAGTATCTCATTCATGATTCCAAACTCCAGGTATTATTCCATTCTCCAACCTCTTGATTGCCCTCCTCTTATCTTAAACAG
Source organism: Macrobrachium rosenbergii (assembly GCF_040412425.1). Classification (NCBI taxonomy): domain Eukaryota; kingdom Metazoa; phylum Arthropoda; class Malacostraca; order Decapoda; family Palaemonidae; genus Macrobrachium; species Macrobrachium rosenbergii. Next base: position 21,713,461 of record NC_089770.1, on the reverse strand, counting down.
TCAAAGGGGTCTTCTCTGCTGGCCTCATCTGTAAGCTGAGGGCCAAAATGGTTTTTAGGGCAACTGCTAGCTTTTTTGCTTCATGTGGTGCTCCTCTGGTGGTGATGAAGATGTCATCCACTTATCTGACGTAAATTCTTGGTTTCCGGTTCCTAGTGAAGATCTGTCTTCCACAGTGGCCATGTACATGTTGGCAAGGGGAACCCTATTGTGCATACCTTTAGCCTCTCCTTTACCAGTTTTTCATGAATTGGGAGGGTAACCCTGTCAGATGTGTAGACATTATTGTAGATGATACCTGTGGTCTTCTAATCTAAACATTGGTGAATAGGCTGTCTGCATCCAGTGATCCTGTAAATACATCACGCTCATTGGTTTTAAAGATGTCTGAATTCACCAAAGGGCATCTAACCTGTGGGTGTTTAGGGCTTAGCCATCCTACATTTCAGGGATGTAATTTCGGATATTATGTGCCTGATAGGTTGCCAGGTTTACGGGTTTTGATGGTCCCAAGAAAATATCCCAGTCTGTAGTCGCCAACTACCTTAGGAAACTCAATTCCCTGCTGAAGCCTGTTTGCCCAGATTACTATTTTCGTTGATCTGCTCTTTAGTGCATCCATGGGGTCCTTGTCTACGCTCTCAAATTTTGTCGAGTAATTAAAAATATCAGCAGTCTCTTTTCATGTATTTTTCTCCATGATGACACAAACAGTAGATATATCACGTTTCCTGAGGATGTCCTGTCTAGTTACACACTCAACAAAATGCTAGTGTATGGCACTGCTGTTTCTATGAACTTGAAGTTGCGTCTTGAGGGTAGCTCACCAGCTTGTGGTTGGTGAAGCAGTAAGCGTGACAGCAGCAGCTTATACTGAATGTCCAAGTGTCTTCAAACTTTGATCTCTCTCCAGCAAAAGAAAATGGTATTGCAGGCCGCTGGGATTCTCTATATAGAAAATCATTGAGATTTTTAAAAAATTTTCTTGCTAAATGTTTTTTGGGGTTCTTGTTTTAATCTTTAATTTTTTACTCTGCTAACCTACATATTAGCGCGTAGTTCCACTGTAAAACTCGTAAAAGAACTACAAGTTAATGGATGAAACACCTGTTGGCATTTACTAAAAGCAGCAGCATACCACTGATTTTCGTCTTTTCCTTCACAGTTTTCTCCTGTAAAAATACAGATATAGGAAATATGCCCTTAAGTGGTTCATGCCACGGTACATTGATGTTGAATGCCCCACACACACACACACACACACACACACACACACACACACACACACACACACACACACACACATATATATATATATATATATATATATATATATATATATATATATATGAGATCACAGATTCAACCAGCAATTTTTATAAAATACATTTTTATAACTAAAATACCCTTTAGACAGCAATATATAAAAATAAAAGGTTTCCTACGAAAAAGCTTTCATATACAGAATATATACATTTTATCAACACACAACTAAAATATCTCATGTTAACAAGAGAACGAAATTTCTGTCAGGGGAGAAGGGTGAAGATTTTTTATTTTTTCTTCATAATTTTTTCTGAAGAACCTGAGTGTCTATCAAGTGATCTCGCCGCCTCTTGATCACATAAAAACTAGATGATAGATCACTAGCCTTAGGAGAGACTGTTGAGGCCAAGACCGCGTTTTAGCCGCTTCGTCAAAATGCGATATAAATAGAAGCGTGCGTACGTAAGTACGTACAAAACAGAAATACGCATGCACGTCACCAAAGGACGTTAATTTATTTAATAAGCGGTGGCTCCAGAGCAAAATCAGACAATAGTTACTACCACGTTCAATCTTTGATTGCAGAAACAAGAGTGAACCTTATTTAGTATATTTCCACATCGTCATTCGCTTCGTACACCGGCGCAAGCTCACTCTCACACTCATGACAACACTCACTCACGCGCACATGTAGTGAGCGTGTTTTGCGTGCAGAACGAAATATTTCGCCTTTGTCAGGGCAACGTACAATGAAGTTGGCTTATAAACTGAAGTAGTACCTTTAGATATGGCTTTCCAAGGTCATTAGCGAAAGCTGTTATCGAAGAAGCCATATATTCTTTATTGCCTTGCTTCACTTGCTTTCCAAAACGAACTCCAAAAGTGATAGTGAAGATTTAATTGAACTAGTGATTCACAAAAGAAATTATGCAAAACTAAAGTAAGGTCTGAAGACAATCTGGAGGAAGGAAAAATCAGGTACCCCGATAGGATACAATTTACGAAATTTCTTTCTCGTCACATCATTCTTTCCTTTTCACATACAGACAAACATTCGGTAGAAGCTGGCTAGGCAAGTTTACGGCCCTTTGTCAATTTCCGTTTCAGCGCTGAATGACCTCATAGGTCCCAGTGCTTGGCCTTTGGCCTAAATTCTATATTCACCCTATATACTCAACCTTTGGCTTATTGCATACCAATTTGTGTAGGCTACAAATGATAAATATTATAAACAAAATGGGAAAAGCCATTCAGAAAATCCAGGTTCACTGCATAAAAATAAAGGGATAGAGGTTACCAAATTAAAACACTTATCAGTGTGTATCTGCATCATGAGAGAGAGAGAGAGAATGTAGCTCGACTCCTCAAAAATTACATGATACGTAGGAACTGAAAGCTGGAATGTCAAAATCGCTATCCCCTGACTGAGTCACAGTCTACAATTATGCCTTACTTTGAACCTTGAATCTGAAGCTAAACTTAACACGGCCATAAGCTTGAACTTATATTAGTCACCGTTGCCACTACTGAAAATTAATAAGCAATAAACATTTAAAATAAGGATCGATCACACGAAATACATTACAGTTATTCATTAATTCAAAGACCAATTTGAACGGGAAACAAATGTTTATCCTGACCACATAATAACGAAACTGGATGAGGTGACAGCCCCGTCTATTGGAACAGACATACTCAGAACACTAGAAATTACTGTGATAATAACAGGAAAAGGGAGAGAGAGAGAAAATAAGGTTCTAAAGTGGAGGCAAGCTCGTCTAACGAAGCAGGGAGAATACAGACACTTCCGAAGCTTGACCGTAGCTGCAAACAAACGTGGATTCATCGAGGGTAAGTCAGAAAACAAAGCAAATTACTGTGGTAAAGCTGACATGACACAATACAACTGACGCTATCTATATAAGTCTCAGATGATATACCTGTTTACATTCAAATATTAATAAGTCAAGTTATGAGGCCCCAACACTTATGTGTACTCAAAGGCAGTTATCTACGATACAGATAACTGTACTGTAGAATACAAGTATTTCTTGGCGAAAACTACTACTTATGTTAAAATGCTCAAGGAAAGCATCTACAAGAAACCTGCGTTGGTAAAAAAGAAAAAACCACTAGTCTCAAAATACAGCAAGAATGTCTACTCCACTATTTGATGTTGCCTACTTTACGTTTCCGCTCATTCGCTTTAGCAACTTCTAACCTCACAGGAGTCCTAACCTCAAAGGAGTCAAAAGTGCTTTGTTTATTTTCTGTAATTATTGTCCTCATTATTATTAATATTATACATTCGCCCATAATATGCTCCCTTTAAGAGGATATAACTCCGGAAAAAAACAAGAGAACAGATACTTAGGAAAAAACTTCAATATTCACGGGTAATTTAAATTAACAAAAGGACTAATTTATATTTATATACTGGTTGATAGAGGATGAATGAAGAAGAAACGATGAGCACTTGACAGGTGCTTCATTACTACGTTTTCTTAACGGATTATTCATGATTAAGTACATGACAATTGCTTCAAATCGTAAGGAAATTAATTTCACTTCCTTGAAGTCATACGTTACCGATTAAGAAGTGCAAATAGAAATAAATTATACTGATAGAAACATCTGTACATTACTTGTTCAGATCTAGACTATTTCCCTAGGAATCTTAAAGCAATAAATTGAGAAAACATGATAGAAACAACGTGGGAATGGGCGACCTAAAGGCCTGCTTTAAGCTTGCAGGCTTCACTGCACTTTACTTGAAGTAAGATTCTACTTACTTTCTAAATCACTGAGAAATCACTCCTTTAATCTTACGTAGCCTTTTTCATCATCCGAGTCGAGTTTTTTTTTTTTTTTTACTGCTTTTGCTTTTTAATAAACTCTAAGTATTTTTTAACAGCTTTATTACAAATTATCCTTTCTTTTATTTATTAGTTTTCTCCTTCACATTTTCTTCTCTCAATAAGCTTCCATCTTCCACATACGAGTATCTTGGAAGTTAGACATCGATGCCGGGAATAGAAATCGGTGCTATTACAGAAAAGAGGAATTTATGGAAACATCTGATTGAAACGTGGAATTGGAACAGACTGTTTTCGGAGTTTAAAGGCAGGCATAGGAAAAATTCAAATGAACAAATATGCGTAAATGTAAAGTTATTTACTTTGAAACTGAATTCACCGAATTCAAGTGAAGGAACTTCAGGTGAAAGAATAATGGAATTAAAGTAAACCATGGAATTTTGAAGAAATCTTGAGCATTAAGCCGCCTTCTTCACATTTTAAATGAACTATCTTCTAATGCAATTAAAATTGCCAAGATGGAATGCATATGTGTGTTGAAGGCTACCTTATTTGCATTTTAAATTGCACGGAAGTTATGCGTTCACGTCAGTCTGTCGGTGGAAGATGGATGTGGACCCAACATTTTTTCTTTCCTTCTTTCTTTCCAGACGTTGACGAAGGTACGGCCTCCTACAGTACGTACTTTCTATTTAATGGCGAGATGGAGATTATATGCGACCCAACTTACAATCTTCCCCTAACTCAGGTCTGATGGAAACAAGCATCACGAAAAAGCCAGACAAGAACAAGAGACAATTAGCACTACCTGCGCCACTTTGCTGTACTTGCAAATATGATCAAGGATTTTCTTGTTCATTCCTATGTAAAACTTTGGCCCCCCATTCTGGCCTCATCCTGGCCTCCGGGGCCATGGTTTGAACAAACTTGAAACTTCACTACATGAGAGAGCTTTCACACAAGTTTTGTCATCTCTGGCCCAGAAGTTCCAGGTAAGAAGGTTGTTAACGATCCCAGCCCATTTTCGCTACTTAATTACTTCCCATTCGAAGGGTCACGGTTTCTTCTGAACAAACCTGAATTCCATTTATCCAAGGATTCTTTGTGCCAAGGTTGACTGGAACTGATTCCTGTGGTTGTGGAGAAGCAGATAATGTGAAAAATTTATGCCGGACATAGTCATACACACATACGAGTAGATACATACAGACGGACGTCGATCAGAGTCCCACCCACTTCCTTCTCAGGTCAACTGAAATGCAGGGCTTAATCATTACAGGAAGACCTACAGGGTGCAAAATTCTCCTTTTAACGCGACTTGCCTCCATGTAGCTTATGGCGTTTTTTTAACCTACCATCTTGCCAAGTCTTCAATGTTTCGACGAGTAACAGCGATGACCCCCTGAAGATACAAGAAATAAATGTACCCCCTACAAAAAAGAAAGAAACGACCATGGGTCCGAAGAATATAATGCAATTCCGAGAAGGGCAAAGACTCCAACAGAGAGAGAGAGAGACTATCTTAAGCGCGGTTTCACCCCAGTGGGGTGAGGATTACCTCCTCGAGCCCCTCCCGACCTCCTGATGGTATACATTTTGATGGAGCAATGAACACTCGAATCTCTCTCTCTCTCCCTCTCCCCTAGCTGCTACCCACAACAATCTACCAACAACCACATACACAATTCACTGTTTTGGTCAATAAAAGGCATATTGAATTTTAGGGAACGCGACCATTCGTCCCGCGTCCGGTTCGAGATTCGAACGTGGGTCGACCATATGTGAGATAGACGCTCTGGTGTTAAAGAAGTACAAAGGAATAGTTCTAATGAATGATAGTATTATATCTAAAACGTCCAAGTGTGAGAAAACCACAACCGCAGAGACGCAAAAAGAAATGAAAACGCCCAAAAAAACCAAAAACCTAGGTAATGAGAGAAGGCCGATGGGAGAGGTGAAGACGACAAGTAACGAGCGCTTCGGTTGAGAAGAAGAAAATAAAAGTGGAACAAGAGGACGCAGGGCTAGGAAGTGAAACAGATATGCTTATCTCCCTTTGGGTACGTGTCCTTGTAGCTCAATGGGGCACGATTAAAACCTCATCATCCCATGACTTGGGAATTCCAATATTCACACTTCAAGTACGACGGGAAACCTAATTTTCGTACCCAGTATGTTAGGAGAGTGTTCAGTCTTCGTGAGCTTAAATCAACTGAACATACAGAAGAAACGATGACCTAACTTCTTCCCATCAGAATATAGGCACAGGATGAGTAAACATTACACACTTAAGCTGGAA
>NC_089770.1:21694580-21702080 GCF_040412425.1 Macrobrachium rosenbergii | reverse complement strand
TACACTCAACTGAGTGTATGCATTTGATGGGCATACTACTTCCAGTTGAATATATTCAAGATTTTCATTTTTTGTCTACGGTTCCCATCACGGGTTTCTGCTGTGGTTACGGCTGTCTGAGTGTTTTGAGTTTCATAATTCAAGAAATAAAAATATGGATAAATATTCGTGTCAACTAGAAAGAAATAGAAAGGGCGTTATCGACATAAACCTATCACCAATTAATACTCATTTTCGTCCAGTTAAGAAATTATACATATAGAAATGTACGCTCGTTCATGCCAAGGACTTGAAATCAAAATATATGGTCAGAGAGCCTTTGCATGACGATTCGTGTAAGCGGGCATACAATAAAAACTAAATTCGCATATTACAACACAATCCCTGTCATCTGAAGTAACAAGATTTTACTGAAAGTCTCCGTCCAGCAAAAAATTTTTTACCAACTTACAGAGAGAAATTAAGGCAATATTTAAGAACTAAACCACAACAAATGACTAGGCCGCATCTCTGGAGGACCAAGCTATATTCATCCATCTTTAGATCGAATCCCGATACCAGCATTGTCTTATAATCCAATAATCGGAAACAGTCAATCAACTCTTGCGACAAAGCTGAGCTTTTATATAGTCATCTCACCAATTCTCACTCAGTGTGGTTTTTCGGTATCACAGCAACAGATTTTAAAGGACAACGACTAAGTTCCTTCAAGCACAAAAGGGTCCCTATACAGAGCTCATTAATGTTAGTAATTTCAGCACATGGTACAAAACCCGTTTTTTCTTGTAATTCTAACTCGATCCATAGAAACAGACGAAAGTGGGGCAGACATAACTGTCCGTTATCAAGGCATGAAACCATGCTCCTCAGCGACAATAGCTAAAATGGTAAAGCTACACATATCATTTACAATGTGCACTTAGGCGAATTTAATTTTTAAGGCCAGTTTATCTCGTAGTCAAATTATTATTATTATTATTATTATTATTATTATTATTATTATTATTATTATAAATGCCCTTGAGATCCAAGGAAAAATGCATAGAATAGAATGTTCATTTTTAAAAAGAGAAAATCACAATTAACAGGTAATGGGCAACAAATAAGGAATAAATGCAGGTAAACAAAGCAGCTTACAAACTGATTAAGTATGTAATTAAACAGCTGAGATAAGTATACAAACTTACCCGCACCAATATTAATAACAATACCAGGAAGGCTGGGGCACTTTTTTTTTTTTTAATACAGAGAAGGTCTGCGCTCAACGTACCCGATGCAAAACAAGAATCCTTCAGCGTGGTGATAAAAACGGCCCAATCCACATGCATGCCATGAACGACGTCCAAATTTTGGCAACATGCTCACGGGCGAGATTTTCTGCTAATGAACAATTTCATACCGGGAGACGAACGACCGGCACGTTTTTCCTCGTGGTGCAACATCAAAACAAATGCGAATGCACAGTAAAACAGGTTCCCAATTAGGAAAAGTATTAGAGTATGACCACTGCTATGGAATGTCTCCTTTTGAGGATGTTTTGTCTGGCATAGTTCAGGAGTGGTTTTGCTTCCCAATTCTTTAAAGGAGAGACGAGACGTCTGTCTGCGATTTCGAACATACAAAGAAACTATTTTTAAGTCTCCCGTCTTCAGTGTCTGCATTCCATTTGTCACAAATGTGTTGATACCTGTAGTTTTTGTTTCTGATAGGAAGTCTTTTTATACACCATTTCAAAAGGTTTCAATCATTTCTCTGACATAGAAATGCAAATTATATACCATTTCAGTTACAGAAAGATGTGGCAATAATATACCTTGAAAGTCAAGACTCGCGTAAATTGAACTCTGGGAAAATTTGATGTTATAAACATTTTTCCATTGTGTCATAACTGATTACCTGGATTAGCCTATATTCCTTTGTCTATAAAATACCAAAAAATAACAAACCCGCATCCACTAGCCCCTCCCTCAAAGAGAGAGAGAGAGAGAGAGAGAGAGAGAGAGAGAGAGAGAGAGAGAGAGAGAGAGAGAGAGAGAGAGAGAGAGAGAGAGAGAGAGAGTTTCCAAACGTCTGGGTTATTTTCCTAGTTGAAAGGAAAACAAACTATTCTGCAAAGACGATACTAGGGTATTGCACTAAATTACCGTTCTCATAAAAGATATGGAACACTGTTCAGAAGAAAAGCATTTCAAACAGTCATTTCCTAATGAAGCAGATACTTGTCTCTCTTCCTATTCTAGCAAGCATATTCAAAGGGTAGAATGGTGCAGCTCTTCGCAGTAGCATGTGGGACTCCGAAGGGCAGGGATGCTGTAATATTCCTTAAAGGGAAACTATAAAGGCAAACGTCCGCTAACCATAATGGAATTACCATGTATCAACCACCTGAATCTGGTCTCTACGTATTTATCATACGATTATTCTTCGGCCAAAGTCCCCGACTTTATACCTGGACGTTCTTAACACTTGATTATAATAATGCGGTTTAGCCTGACCTCGGAGAGGCTTGAAAGATTTGGGCGGTAGAGGCAGAAGCTAAGTGCTGTTCAACAAAGGGCAGATAAGGGACCAGGCCCCCAAATGTCGGCATAGTGAATAGATAACGAGCCAGGTCTACAGCAGGGTGAAAGGTCATGTGCGCAACCAGGACTGCTACTGGATGAGTCCACCCTCTCACCACTCGTAAAGACAAGCAACTTTGTGTGGGCGTGTGTATCCACGTGTGTGTGCGTGTGTGATTATATATATCTATATATATATATATATATATATATATATATATATATATATATATATATATATATATATATATATATATATATATATATATATATATATATATATATATATATATATATATATAATACACATAAACACATTATGTGCCCGTGGGAATTATTCTTCGTAGCTGAATCAAGGATCAATCTTCAGTGCTGAACCGGCACCAGCCACTTCATATGCCTTTACACAAGCTAAACAGCATCAAACTGACCACCATTTCCTGAACACATTCCGTACCACTCAACAACTATTTTGCAAACAATCTCAACATTTCTGGATTTTAGGTTCATCTAACAAACCCCGCCGCCTCTATCCGGCCAACACTTTCTCAGTCTGCATTTTCCTCGCAACAATTCCAGACCCTCCATGTGACTGAACTTAGGCATAACACCACTATAGATTGTTTTCGTACTGTTTTTCAAATATTTTTAAAAATATTTTTTTTACCCTACTTATACTATGCATTTGATTAATTCCAAAAACCTCGTCCTATTTCACTTCCATACAGCGAACCTTTGCTTCACTGGTACTCCTCTCTTCCAAACTTTTTGCAAAGACCCTGCTGCTTTTCTTACTTCAAATATTCCATGATATCTCTACTCTAATCCCACCATCGCTCGTTAGATTTATTTTTAAGTACCTGCATAAATCAACTACTTACACTCTTCCATTATTTCTACTAACATTCACCGCTCCAACTTCTTGGCTGTCATTTACCCCTACAACCTTACTTTCACAAACATCAACTTTCTTCTTTTATAAGAACTTGCAAGACTTGTCAGTTATTACGTAATGTCTTCAACTTCAAGAAGTAACACAAAATCATTAACAAACAGCAGTAACTTCGCAACTTCACATCCCGTTCACAACCACTCTCTTATACACACCTTAATCTGCTCTTTCCCAGACTTCGTTTATTTATAAACATACTGAACAGCCACAAAGATAATACATAGCTCATATGAGAATTTTCACACCGAACCAGTCACTGCCCTTCTACATTATCCAGCAAAACAATCACTTTCATCATAACAGCTTCTGCTCGTTCTTACAAAGTTATCTCCTACAACACACACAGTAAACACTCTTCACATACCAGCAAAATCATGAGTCTTAGGTAAGTCCATGAACATAAAACAATGCCTTTTCCTTAACTCTCAAACATATACATATATACATAAATAAATAAATATATATATATATATATATATATATATATATATATATATATATATATATATATGTGTGTGTGTGTGTGTGTGTGTGTGTGTGTGTGTTAGACCGTCACTTTGAATATTTAATAGGGATGAGCAGAAAAACCAGCTCTTACATCCCAGTTTGAAGTTACACAACATGGATTTGCTCTCTGTATGGGGACTTTTTTTTTTATATGAGGACACTTAGGGTATCTTTTTTACATTCACCCTCGGTGTCTTTCACCTTTATTGCTGCGATGCCATCTTTCCGTCTGTGTTGATGCAAGTTACCGTTCCTGTGTAATGCTGTGCATGAAACAGCCACTAACTTCATACACCACCTTATATACTGTATAGCCACTTTTTCACTTTTTAATATTTCTGTCTTTAGAACGTATTACTTATTAAGTAGGGCTTCTGTACCACAATACTTTGGAAAAAATAAATGTTCATCATGTTATTAATGTGTAACAGCAGTTTCATTATCACAATATCTGCCAAACAGTTACCAATAAGATACCACACAATTAACAAGGCAATGTTTCTGTACCCTACAATGTATTCAACAATGACAACCTTCTGCATCACAACTTGCATGCGAATCCTTCAGGGTCAAGTGCCACTGGTTCCCCCTCCTTTCTTTTCTTGTTTCCAAAAGCCACGGATAAATAAGGAATTTGGGATGCTACCCCTATCGGTATCTGCTAAGTTCATATATTAAAATCACACTCAACTTAACGAGGCCACATTTCTTGCAAGGGTCGCCCCTGGATGCGTGGAAAATTACATAAAATAGGGAATGGAAAAATGAAAATATGAAAAAAATACAAGTGCAAAGGAAAATATATTGACGGGAGTGATATAATCAATATAAAAATAATTAAAAGCATTCGGAAAAATTATAAAGGAATGGAGACTGTAATACAAAAGAAAGTTCAAGGAAAGAAGATGTCATGTATAGGAAAAAACCCAAGGGAAATTTACAAAAGAAATCTTTAATATGGGAGAAGACAAAAGGAAAATGAATAATTTAAATCATATATGAAAATACAATACAAAAGAAATGTAACTAAGGAAACTCATTTATAAGAAAACGCATGGAAAATTAAGTACAAAGAAAGCAAAATAAAAAATACAAAAGAAAAAAATTGAATATACTAGGAAAAGCAAAGAAGCAAATAAATATAAAATACTAAGAAAGTAAAACAAGACACAAAAAATAAATGGCAAGGCAAAAATTATAAACAAAATACGGTAAAAATACAAAAGAATACAGGAAAAAATAACAATTAAAAAAAAAACTCAAGATATTGGAAAAGGGAAACCAAAATATGAAAAAAAATGAAGTCAAAGGTAATCAAAGGAAAATACCCAAACGTCTTTTCTTGCTACTGCTATTTAAGGGTACGACTGCCCGTCCAAAGGTGAGTCAGAGATCCGTAATCTTGAGTGATGACTCCTTCGAACAACAAATGGGAGAGGGAGACCGAAAGTCCCCCCCAACCCCCTCCCACTCCTCCTTCCCCCAACCCCACCAACAAGGACTCAATGGGTTGATAATGGTTGACCTTAGTATTGACGCCATCTCCATTTATATATCTGACATATATTTCAGAAAGTGTGTACATGTGTGTTTGTTCATCAACTCCTCGCCATACAGCTACATTTAGCCGCTGCAAATTGCTCTAATAATGCCAGTATCTCTTCACAAGGAATTTGGTGCAATGCATTACAGTTTCAGTTTCAGACTTGGAACTGTGAATTCATGAATACGTGAAACTAAGAGGACTATGGTCATAAACTTCAAAACGTTATGTACTTTACACACACACATACACATACACCCAAACACACACACACACACACACACACACATATATATATATATATATATATATATATATATATATATATATATATATATATATATATATATATATATATATATATATATATATATATGTGTGTGTGTGTGTGTGTGTGTGTGTGTGTGTGTGTGTGTGTGTGTGAAATAGTTTCTGTTAAAACAGAATTCCATCTAATAAAAGGAGTCCATAAAAATGCCAAAATGTAGAAAGTTAAGGCTAATTTTGGAGAACAACTGTTTCCCTCTACAGGCAGATAATGAATGAAATGAGTTACAGAAAAGTGTTTATACAAAGATCTCCAGAGGTCAGCCTTTACGTCACTCCAGTAAACAATTTCTCCTTAATCTTCTTAATCGTTGGTTGAAGGAAGAATTTATCTATGCCTGAGTCCCAAGTTCCTCTTGAGGGGTTCATCATATTTCTTTGTTTAATCAATGCTGATTCTACCATCTGGCTTTGGAACCGACAATTGCTGCTACAAATTATACGTGACAAATTCCAGTTTATTTCATGATTATGGTTATTTATATGGTTAAAAATAGCTGAGCTCTGTTGGCCATACCTTACTGAACGTTTATGTTGTATTAATTTCTGGGGGAGTGATTTACATGTAAAACTAATGTAGGATTGGTCACAGTCGAGGCAAGGGATTTCGTATACTCATGTGTCTTTGGGGACTGGCTTTTGTTGGATGTTAATCAGGAATTTAGCCAAGGTATTTGGGTAGGTAAAAGCAAAAGGGTTAGAGTTTCCAAGTGTCTGTGTTAACGGCTTAATCCTGTCCAGGTGTGGGATTTTGATTTTATTGCTGGGCATCTCTCTAGTCTTGTTTTGAGAGGGATGGTAGAAGATTATGTTAGCTGTATGGATCGCTTTCTCAATTACCCCATATGACTGAGAAAGCGATCCACATAATTATATATAATATTCGTAATTTAATTATTAAATGGAATTTATGTTTATTAAGAACAGTTCTGAGCCCTTTATCACTACTTTTCGGGCTGGACAGTGGCAGACACTCTCTATGTATATGTATATATATATATATATATATATATATATATATATATATATATATATATATATATATATATATAATATATATATAATATATATATATATATATATATATATATATATATATATATATATATATATATATATATAATATATATATATATATATATATATATATATATATATATATATATATATATATATATATATATATATTGAAACTTCTCCTATAAACTGTGTAAAGTACATTTTTCCAGAATGTTGTTCTAATATGCCTTTATAACTGATGTATAATTTTTATATATACAGAACAATGCCTTTATAACTGATGTATAATTTTTCTATATACAAGAAATAATGTAGTAAGAGTAATGTAGAAATATTATTTGTGTAAAATGTCTGCTAGATTTCACAAGAATTAATAGCGTATTTCTTTACAATTACGTCATCAAGCCTCATGTGATTTTTATCGTGTGACTGGACGATTAGGGATTCTTTTTTTTAAACATGTATTGATCTAGATGGGCGTTTAGTTACATAAGCCAAATGCTTTTCCCACATGAGGAAGGCAAGATTGCGAAATATTGCATCATCTTGTACAGAGATAGGACCATGTGCTTTTGATCATGTAACATTAC